>NC_091338.1:20555530-20765530 GCF_038502225.1 Cherax quadricarinatus
GTTAGTGGAGCAATACAGCAACTGCATTCTTAAATTATGCTGGAATATTGCCTTTTTCTGGAGCATAAAGTGCGCAAATGGCATGTTTTGTTCAGTGGTGTTCTGTGTACTAATTACAACCTCTTCTAGACTTTCTTCTGGTTCTGTCCCTTTAATGTTAAGACCTTGTTCAGTCATAAGCTGTGAATGTTTCACGCAAGGAACTATACATGCGTTATTGATGTTTGAATAATTCAAATATACTGGTATTCTCTTGATAATATCCTGTTTGTTTTAACTGCCACAAGGAACAGTGAATGCCCTGCTACCGTTATCATCCCAGTTGTTATATTCTGCTCTGGTAAAATATCAGCCTTGTAAGTGACAACTTCAATATTCGATCCATTTTTCTTTAAAGCCTATTTGACGATATCTGCGCTGTTTCCTACTGGAAAAAATTAACCTTCTGTACCAACCGTTCTTCTCTTTGGTCGTAGAAAGTATTTTCTAAATCCTTGGTCTGTAATCTTGTATGAAGTGTCAAGGAAAGAGAAGCGTAGTGTTGATGTTACTAACGATGCCGCGGACATGTAAGAATTCGAGGCTTCAAATTCGGTTTCAGTGGAAATATTCATTTCTCATTAACGAAAACATTCTAAATGTCGTTTGACATTCACAATAAGTGATGGATTAAGAAATTCACTTAAGTGTAGAGATGTTATTTATAATTCTTATTCTCTCAGTACGTGCTATGATTGTTTGAGCTGTTGATTTGTTAGTCTACAAGTGCTAAGTTTCTTGTGTATATTGCGCTAAAGTTCTCGAGAATGTTGATTTCTAGATCTTCGGTTTCTTGCGATAGTTGTACTATATCTCCAAGATCTCTTGAGAGAGTTAAGCTGCCGTTCCTTTGCCTCATGATGATCTACGGAACAGCTACTATGCCTTTTGTGTACTATACTGAGTTACAGGGGCTGAGAATATGCGATTTTACGAATACCTCTCTTAGATCACTGAGGCATAGGAACTGGAGCATTGGAATGTGGCGATACCTTTCTTGGATCGATGAGATGTAGAAATATACCTAGTTGGACGAATCTTATTGTGGCTAGCTGGTCCAGTGGCTAACGCGACGGTCTGGAGTTTTTAGACTCTCTGATCGCGGGTTCTGTCCCCGCCCGTGGTATGGTTTGTTTGCAATCGTGTCATTACGATTTCGTGAGTCAGGTAAAGGGAGCTGGAGATATGGGATTCTGAGTATATTTTTCTGGAGTCACTGAGTTCTACAAAGCTGGGGTTTTGGATATTGAGAATAATTCTCTTGGATCATTGAGGTATAAGAAACCATGATTAGGAAATATTTGGTATATATCTCTTGGATCAGAGGAACAGGGGTATGGGGATATGAGATTTTAGGGATACCTCTATTGATCACTTAAGTATAAAGAGATGAGATTATGGAGAAAGGGGAGCACCTCTCTTGGGTCAGTGAGGTACAGTGGGCTGGGGTTAAGGGATTTAGATAATTAAGATAGAGCAAGCAGGGATTATGGGATTAGTCGGATATGTCTTTTCCAAATGATCTTTGCAACCTCGACACTAGCTCGTCTTAATTCGGACCAACACGTTACTACCCACACTCCATTACTCAACGACAGTCTTATTTCTATCAGACCCTGGTCCACATTTTTCCTCACTGTGTTACTAATCTTTCCTCGGTTACACATTCCTAACATTACCCTGAACTTCTTGGTTTTGGCCTTTCCGTTGTCACTTGACCAGGTAACCTTGCTAGCATTTATCTGATTTGCTCCATTGATGTTGATTCCTTTCTGCAGTCTCACCCTCAGAGTATCCCTGAGATGTCTGCTACTCGTGTTGCTCTCATTATTGTATTTTATGTAAGAATCGCCACTTTCCTATTTCCTATGAACTTACCTTCTCTTATATCCGCTTGTGATATTCTTTTCTTCAAGCAATTCGGTGGCTGTCCTCAATCGCGAAAATTACCTCTGAAAAAGCCGAATCCTTGTCCTGAGATTCAAGTACCTGCACTTCCTTTGTTTCCAACCCTCTTGATCGCATCAAGAGAACTTTCAACCTTTAACTTTGGGGACATAATAGTTAGGGCTTCACGAGACGATAACGTATTAATAGTAGGGGATTTTCGTACATGTCGTTTATGTAAATTGTTGTTCACACAATTTACATAAACGACATAGATAAGGAAATAAATAGCAACATAAGAAAATTAGCTGATAACACCAAAATAAGCCGTCCATTTCATTCGTTAATGAGGACATTAGAGCACTCCAAGATGATTTGAATAGACTGATGCAGTGGTCGGAGAAGTGGCAGATGCAGTTTAATATAAACAAATGCAAAGTTCTAAATGTTGGACAGGAAAATAACTAAATAATGTAGATCATAATATTACGGATTGGGAAAAGGATTTAGAGTTCTGGTTAGCAGTAATCTGAAACCAAGACAAAAGTGCACAAGTGTTCGCAATGAAGCTAACAGAATCTTTGGCTTCATACTAAGAAATATAAATAATAGAAGTCCTCAGGTTGTTCTTTAACTCTGTATATCTTTGGTTAGGCCTCATTTAGATTATGTTGCGTTGTTTTGGTCACCGTATTACAGAATGGATATAAATGCACTGGAAAACGTACAAAGGAGGATGACAAAGTTGATCCCATGTATCAGAAATCTTCATTGTGAGGATAGACTGAGGACCGTGAATCTGCACTCTCTAGAAAGGCGTAGAATTAGGGGATGATATGACTGAGGTGTATAAGTGGAAAACATGAATTAATAAAGGGGATGTAAATAGCGTGCTAAAAATATCTAGCATCAGGGACAGAAATAAGTATATGTTTTTACACAGTCAGTGGAAGCGCTGGAAAGAAAATGGGTAAGTTATGATGACATGTAGGAGAGAAAATTATTGAGGCTTTTGCAAAAACGGTTACAAGGTTTAATATGAGGAGTCAACACCCTCCAAGTGCCACATTTAGAGATTTAAGTTGTTACTCGCTGATAGAATTAGTGGAAAAGGAGGTAAGGTGACGCTAAATGTCCAAACAAAATTTAATTGCTACGTAAGAATAGGTATTAAAGACTCAAGGAACACACACAGTCTGTATGGGTAGAATTTCCGGAGCGAACTGAAAGCTTGATTTTGGGTGCAATATACCAATCCCTCAACCATGGATGGGTACCAAGCTACTGAAACCTTGCAGGCATGATAACCCAGTAATTCTAGAGAATTTTAACTTTAGTCATATTAGATGAAATTTTCTATCATGGAATCAAGAATCAACTGACTTTCTGGAGCAAATCAAGGAGTTTTTTTTTTTTTTTGTAAAACAGTTTGTAACAGGACCAACCAGCTTGATTCTAGCAAATTAGGAAACTCTCGCTCATACTCTAGAGATTACGGAGAAAGTGATTGCATTTAATTGTGAATGGAAGTATGATAATTAAGATATTATGGAAATTATCTTAGCTTTTTTTTGATTTGCAGATTAAATGGGCCTTGATACAACTATATATCATAAAGTGATGGACTGAACACATCAACTCCAGGTTGAAGGACTCATTACCTCAAACTCCTCAAATTACTCAGTTCGTCTCTGTAATAGACTGATGAAGCCACTAACTGGCTTAAAGCTTTCGCAATAAAGATACCGAAGTGTTTCACAAATGTCTCATGAAGCATCTCTCAGTAAGTTGTATATTATGATCATGTTCCTTCATCGATATTTCTCAGTTCGTTCTTAGTTATGATCATATTCCATCCGAATTATCCTTTTCTTCTGGATTTTTGAAACTGACCCAAATCTTTAGAAACATTCTATTTTTTCTAAATTTCCACTTGAACCCAACTTGGTCCAGCCTCTTTAACGTTCATTTGACTAGTGTGTTATCTCACTTGAATCATTATTTAATATATTTTTTTTTCTTCTATACATATAAAGCATTCTTAGCTACCTTTTAAATAATTATATTTACGTTCAAAGGGTCTTTGTACTGTGAAAGTATATAAGTGTTTAATAAAACCGAAAAATTCTAGGGTTTTCACAACCTAGTGAAAGCGCTGTCAGTATCAACAATAACACACAAAGTGAAGCTTTGTGTCTATTCTCTTCATAAAACAATCTTTAATTTTTATAACCCATCCTTTATAGGATTTCATCTTCGATACTTCGGTTTCGAATACCATCATATACACAAATTCCTTTCAATATCGAATGTTTTAATAAATATAAAATAATATATATTTATATTTGCATATATAAAAATTAATATATATATATATATATATATATATATATATATATATATATATATATATATATATATATATATATATATATATATATATATATATAGATAGATATATGCAAAACAACCACTCTGAAAGAATAGAGAAATTCCAAGCGCTTTCGTGACTACTCACATTATCAAAGAACTATGAAATCACCTGTTTACTGTGATCTTATTGCATATATATATATATATATATATATATATATATATATATATATATATATATATATATATATATATATATATATATATATATATATATATATATATATATATATATATATATATATATATATATATATATATATATATATATATATATATATATATATATATATATATATATATATATAAGCGCACACACACATGTTCGATGCTTGTAATGGGAGAGCCCACAGTTGTTTAATTTGCATTTAGTAATTAAGGACAGCTTACATAAGAAGGATTAGTTACTAAGCACCTACTGAGCAAGTGCAAATGCGTGAACTGAAGCAGAAAATGGAAAGTGTTAGTAATTTGGCGAGAAACAGGGTGTAACAATGTTGACATTTACATGCCATGAATAAAGTGCCAGACAAGACAAACAGTGAGTGGTATGTGGTGGTGTCGTACAGCATGGGAGGGACGACACCGGCATGCCAGCAGGATGGGATGACACCGGCATGCCAGCAGGATGGGATGACACCGGCATGCCAGCAGGCTGGGATGACACCGGCATGCCAGCAGGCTGGGATGACACCGGCATGCCAGCAGGCTGGGATGACACCGGCATGCCAGCAGGCTGGGAAGACACCGGCATGCCAGCAGGCTGGGAAGACACCGGCATGCCAGCAGGCTGGGATGACACCGGCATGCCAGCAGGCTGGGATGACACCGGCATGCCAGCAGGCTGGGATGACACCGGCATGCCAGCAGCCTGGGAAGACACCGGCATGCCAGCAGGCTGGGAAGACACCGGTATGCCAGTAGCCTGGGAAGACACTGGCATGCCAGCAGGCTGGGAAGACACCGGCATGCCAGCAGGCTGGGAAGACACCGGCATGCCAGCAGGCTGGGAAGACACCGGTATGCCAGCAGGCTGGGAAGACACCGGTATGCCAGCAGGCTGGGAAGACACCGGCATGCCAGCAGGCTGGGAAGACACCGGCATGCCAGCAGGCTGGGAAGACACCGGCATGCCAGCAGCCTGGGAAGACACCGGCATGCCAGCAGCCTGGGAAGACACCGGCATGCCAGCAGCCTGGGAAGACACTGGCATGCCAGCAGGCTGGGAAGACACTGGCATGCCAGCAGGCTGGGATGACACCGGCATGCCAGCAGCCTGGGAAGACATTGGCACGCCAGCAGACTGGGATGACACCGGCATGCCAGCAGCTTGGGAAGACACTGGCATGCCAGCAGGCTGGGATGACACCGGCATGCCAGCAGCCTGGGAAGACACCGGCATGCCAGCAGGCTGGGAAGACACCGGCATGCCAGCAGGCTGGGAAGACACCGGCATGCCAGCAGGCTGGGAAGACACCGGCATGCCAGCAGGCTGGGAAGACACCGGCATGCCAGCAGGCTGGGATGACACCGGCATGCCAGCAGGCTGGGATGACACCGGCATGCCAGCAGGCTGGGATGACACCGGCATGCCAGCAGGCTGGGATGACACCGGCATGCCAGCAGGCTGGGATGACACCGGCATACCAACAGGCGAGAATGAAACAGAGGATTTCATAATTTTGACCGATATCGATATCCAATTATGAGCCGATACCATTATCGATTCTTTTGCCATATTTTGCAAATATAATGGTTATGTTTAATTTGCATATAAGAGAATGTTTACTGCACAGTGCTTATTAAATAACAATGGAAGGTTATATATTAAAAATTTAATTTGTTTGAGATGACAATGTTATTACTTGGTATGTTGTGTTAGTTACTGGTTGTTAAAAGTACTTGTCGATAGTGCGTGTGGGATCTATCTATCTATCTATCTATCTATCTATCTCTCTCTCTCTCTCTCTCTCTCTCTCGCGTGTGCGTGCGTGTGCGCGCGCGTGCGCGTGTACTTACCTACTTGTGGTTGCAGGGGTCGATTCACAGCTCCTGGTCCCGCCTCTTCACTGGCCGCCGCTACTGTGTACTCACCTATTTGTGGTTGGAGGGGTCGAGTCTTAGCTCCTGGCCCCGGTGTGTGTGTGTGTACACGAATAACTCACATTCGTGAGGTAGTGTGTCTTGTTAATATTTTGCACACACAAGTAATATTAATATTTTAAAAAATATCTGCTTGTATCAGCTGTTCTTTTAACCGATACCAAAAAAGTAGCTTGTATTTGCCGATACCGATACGCTCGATACCGATACGCCCGACACTGATACGCCCGACACCAATACGCCCCTGTGACCAGGCCCCTTACCGACCCTGCAGGTTAATCAAGGAAAGTCAACCAGGCTGTGAGTGCTGGCCGCATGCAGTCCAACGTACGAATCACCCGGCTGATCATGAGTTGATTTTAGTTCCGTACTGAAGATAGCAAAGGGTCTATTAGTATTTCCCTAATGAATGGTGGGAAGCTGCTGAATAATCTTCGGTTCCCCACACGTAGTATGCTGTCTCCCACAGTACTTATGGCATCTCTGCTCTTCATTGCTTTCGTACGTTGTAATTTCTATGTACAGATTAGAAACCAGTCTTTATAGGCGAATATTATGATGTTTACTTTTCGCATTCATTCCAAAGAACACAGGTCATGGAATTATCACTGGTTTAGCATTATTTGTTGGGATAGAAATCATTATCCATCTTGTCATTTTTCCTTGATCGTCGAAAGTCAGATCCTCTGACATTATCACTTCTAGGTCTTTCATGTTAACTTTTCGTTCACTTTTGAAATTTGTACTCCGTTCAAGTTATTTTTTTTCGTAATTGACTAAGTGAAATTTGTCTTCACAAAATGTCGTATTATTTTCTGCAGGCCACTGTGCCCTAAACCCACGTCTCTCAAATTCTATCATCGTACAAAAATCGTATACATTACCATGATGAAGATTTAGTCACAAGTGTAATATTTTGTTTTCTTTATTTGTAGACTTTTCGCCAACCAGCGGATTTATCATGACAATACAATTACATAATGTGCCTTTCACCACGCCAAGGCTGAGCGACTGTTTATCTCATCTTTTGTACATAGTTCTTCATCTTGTCGGTACTGCATATAGTTGGCAGATGTTGCAAATGTATGGAAAAAGTGGTAGGTTACTGAAAGCAATTAAGGTTTTTTACGAGGATAGTGTGGCTCAGGTTAGAGCATGTAGGAGAGAGGGAGATTATTTCCCAGTAAAAGTAGGTTTTAGGCAGGGATGTGTGATGTCACCATGGTTGTTAAATATATTTACAGAAGGAGTTGTAAGAGAAGTAAATGATCGGGTGTTGGATTAAGAGAGATAGACTAACAGAAAGTGGGAGTTGTCATTGTTGCTTTTTGCTGATGCCACTGTGCTCTTGGGAGATTCTGAAGAGAAGTTGCAGAGGTAGTGAACGAGTTTAGAAGTGTAAGTAACAGGAGGAAATTGAAAGTGAACGTACGAAAGAGTAAGGTGACGGAGATAAAAAAAATTAAGTAATGAAAGATTGGACATCAGATTAGAGGGCAGGAGTATGGTAGTATGGTGGAAGTGAACATATTCAGATATTTGCGAGTGGACTTATCTCCATGAAAGAAGACATGAATCATGGAATTTATGAGGGAAAAAAAGGTGAGTGGAACACTGAGGAGGCTGTAGAGACAAAGAAAGTTATTTATATAAGCAGAGAGGGGTATGAGTGTATAGTGGTACCAATGCTCTTACAAGGGTGAGAAGCATGGGTGGCGATTGTTGCAACAAGAAGGCTGGAGGGTGTTGAGACGTCGTGTCTAGGGGCAAGGTGCGTTCTGAATATAATGCTTGTTGATTAGGTGTTGGGTTTCGTACATTATAATCCAGAGGGCAAAGGAAGGTTTGCTGAGGTGGTTGGGACACTTAGAAAAGACGGAACAAGATAGAATGTCTTGAATGGCTTAAAAATCTGTAGCGGAAGGAAGGCGAGGTAGGGATCGTCCTAGAAAAGGTTGGACGGCGGGGGTAAAGGAGGTTTTGTGTGCGAGGGGCTTGGACTTACAGCAAGCGTACATGAGAGTGTTAGGAGTCAGTGCAGACTAATGGCTTTTTTTATTTGACATTTATGAGTCCTGGAGGTGGAAAGTGCAGTGCTGGCACTCTGAAGGAGGGGTGATGATATGTTGCAGATTTCTGACTGTAGTGTTGGCATGTCTCTGGCAAGACAGTGACGAAGTGAATACTGAAAGTGCTTCTTATTCGGGTCACCTTGCACTATTATATATATATATATATATATATATATATATATATATATATATATATATATATATATATATATATATATATATATATATATAGGATGGGGTCCACCTCTGGTGTAAATTGTGGGACCCATAGCCTCGGAGAAGTGGATAAAAAGGCTTCAAGGAAGAATATTTGGATTTCTTCCTGAAGCCGTTTGAACATTCCACTACCCCTACCACCCCATCTTTTGATATATTTTTTTTTACTAATAGGAATATTTTATTACATATTATGGTACAGAAGATTTAAGAGATACATTGTTGATATAAAGGTGGCATATACGGTACATGTTGTTACGTGTGTACACGACCTATGACTGCTTCACCTCTCCTGCCAACGGTTTATAAGCTCCTTCTCAGCACGTATGCCGTATTCTATTCAAGATTGATGGACTGACCACATCGACTCAAGGTTGAGGGACTGATTACCTCATTCTCCTCCTGTTCTTCAAGATTCTCCTTTGTATGGACTGATGAAGCCACTGTGTGGCGAAACGTTTCCTCAATAAAGATACCCAAGAGTTGCACATGTGTCTAATTTATCACCATTGTTGATATAAAGGTGGCATATACGGTACATGTTGTTACGTGTGTATCACCTATTATAAGGCGAAAATCTCATCCAGCTCCTCAGAGCTGGGGCGTGTGCCCAAAATACAGCAGGCATTACCCCTTTGAACAGCCGCACTGAGCCGCTGGAACAGAAAACTAGCTGCCCTGGGATCCTTAGTTACCCTGATGAGTCTTTTTCCCAGCTCCTTAAGGAATTTAGATGCACTCTTTCCCATGAGCCAAGGGTCTCTGAGCCTATGGGAACAAACATATAATGATGGGCAAGTTCTCCATATTTTCTAGATTTTTGGGACCCCCTGAAGCTGGCAGCTGCCCCTCCTTCCCTTGTGTATTGGAGATAGGTATCAGCCAAGGTAGATGCACATGTATAGTCCCACACCACCTGCTTCCCATCTGTCCAGGCTTGAAGGGTGATACCATCTGGACGCTTCTGGCTGCCATCAGATCTGCATAGTTGGGGTGGCTCCCTTACTGCTGGGCATCCAGCTGTTGTGAGGCTCCTCTTGATAATGTTATTAACCTCCTCATGTCTTGCAATCTTTCCCTCGGATTTACGGCACACAAGACCATGGTACCCGAATCGGTCTGCTGCTTCACTGCCACAAATACACCTGTGTTCGGCGAGAATAGGGGCGGCAAGTCGAAGGGCAACACCGATGCGGATGGTCTGTGGGTCGAGACGTGTGCCAAGGCTGGAGTTGGGAACAGCCAACAGAAAGTCCCCAGCATGAGGGGCTCTCACTGCCAGGAGGCGGGCTCTATCCTTCCCTGACACACTCTGGAGCATTGTTGAGGTAATATTTTCCACTATTGGACCATCCCAGTGCGATTGTTTGTAGTTGTTGGGGGGAGCAGGTCTGGTTTCTGAGCCCATTAGATTATCCCAGATCATTGCTCCGTCAATGAATTTTTGGTCCTGGACTCCAATCTTGTCCCTAAGATGTTCAGGGAGAATCGCTGCTACAAGCTCTCTGGATGAAATACACGAGGACAGAAAAGGAGGTAACGCAATCTGTGATGACTTGCGGACACCAATGCCTCCTAGTCTGACTGGAAGTGTAGCTTGGTTCCACTGCCTGTCTTCTAGAGTAAGGTTAAGTACTTTCGTAAAAATCTGCCTCGGAATACTGTCATATTCGTGCAGTATAGGGTTATCATATGAAGGTGCACATCTTAGGAAATATGTCAACCTGGGCAGACTCAAGCACTTTGTGAGAAGGTACAAGGCATCGTGGGTGTCCAGATTGCCTATTCGTTGTTCCATTCTCCTTAACTCTTCCAATTTCTTCCTGAGAATTGTGTCAATGGCATTGCTTCCCAGAGGTGCTCCTAGCAAGACACTATTTGTGGGGGCAATGACTGCTGCTCCTGGTAGTTTTGATCTCACTGCATTTATCACTTGTTGACTGACTGAGATGATTTCACATTTGGATGGATTCAGGATGAGACCCATATATATAATATATATATATATATATATATATATATATATATATATATATATATATATATATATATATATATATATATATATATATATATCTTCTTCTTTCAACATACCAGCCATATCCCACCGAGATAGGGTGGCCCAAAAGAAAAAACTAAAGTTTCTCCTTTTATATTTAGTAATATATACAGGAGAAGGGGTTACTAGCCCCTTGCTCCCGGCATTTTAGTCGCCTCTTACGACACGCATGGCTTACAGAGGAAGAATTCTGTTCCACTTCCCCATGGAGAATATATATAGATATATATATATATATATATATATATATATATATATATATATATATATATATATATATATATGAAAGATGAGGTGAATCATAGAATTGATGAGGGAAAAAGAGTGAGTGGTGCACTTAGGAGTCTGTGGAGACAAAGAACTTTGTCCTTGGAGGCAAAGAGGGGAATGTATGAGAGTATAGTTTTACCAACGCTCTTATATGGGTGTGAGGCGTGGGTGATGAATGTTGCAGCGAGGAGAAGGCTGGAGGCAGTGGAGATGTCATGTCTGAGGGCAATGTGTGGTGTGAATATAATGCAGAGAATTCGTAGTTTTGAAGTTAGGAGGAGGTGCGGGATTACCAAAACTGTTGTCCAGAGGGCTGAGGAAGGGTTGTTGAGGTGGTTCGGACATGTGGAGAGAATGGAGCGAAACAGAATAACTTCAAGAGTGTATCAGTCTGTAGTGGAAGGAAGGCGGGGTAGGGGTCGGCCTAGGAAGGGTTGGAGGGAGGGGGTAAAGGAGGTTTTGTGTGCGAGGGGCTTGGACTTCAAGCAGGCATGCGTGAGCGTGTTTGATAGGAGTGAATGGAGACAAATGGTTTTTAATACTTGACGTGCTGTTGGAGTGTGAGCAAAGTAACATTTATGAAGGGGTTCAGGGAAACCGGCAGGCCGGACTTGAGTCCTGGAGATGGGAAGTACAGTGCCTGCACTCTGAAGGAGGGGTGTTAATGTTGCAGTTTAAAAACTGTAGTGTAAAGCACCCTTCTGGCAAGGCAGTGATGGAGTGAATGATGGTGAAAGTTTTTCTTTTTCGGGCCACCCTGCCTTGGTGGGAATCGGCCAGTGTGATAATAAAAAAAAAAAATATATATATATGCAAAGCAACCACTGTGAAAGAGTAGTGAAATTCCAAGCGCTTTCGTGACTACTCACATTGTCAATGTGAGTAGTCACGAAAGCGCTTGGAACCTAACGAGTAAAATATATTTGATTGTGTTTGTTTATTACTAAATTATTGTAAACGTATCTAAAATATATTTAGTTGGGTTAGGCTAAAATAAATTGCTCTTGTTATAATAAGGTTAGGTAAGTTTTCTAAAAATCTTTTGGTGCAAAATTAAAATTTTTTACATTAACATTAATGAAAAAAATATATCTTTAAACGTATAAGAAAAAATTTCAGAAAGGACTTATTTTTAAATGAGTTCTTGCTAATTGACCAGTTTTACATATTCGTCACGACATATATATATATATATATATATATATATATATATATATATATATATATATATATATATATATATATATATATATATATATATATATATATATATTTTCCAGAAGAATGCTAGCTTTGTAGTCAGAGAAGTTCTCTGAAATCAAGAGCCGGAAGATATTCGTTAAGTAAGACAATTATCTCTGGTGAGAGAACACCCAAAAAGTTTCTCACTAACGACTAAGTAAAGTTGCTTCTTTTATATTACAACTCACTCTCACTCTCTCACTCTCTCTCTCACTCTCTCACTCTCTCTCTCACTCTCTCACTCTCACTCTCTCTCTCTTTCTCTCACTCTCTCACTCTCTCACTCTCACTCTCTCAATCTCTCTCTCTCTCTCTCTCTCACACACTGACGTTTTCATCCACAGAACTGCCACTACCTGTATGTTTTGTTTTAAACACCATTATCTGTAAACTATAGACTATTGTTGGTATAAATCCTAGTTCCTTAGATACTCATACCACCTAGCAGTAATGCGTCTGTATGATAATCTTCCCTCTCAACATCATTTTATACATTAAGCTGGGGCGAGTAGGAAAACCAGCATAACGGCGCTTATTTTTTGTTGGGGGGAGGGGAGGGGGGTGATTTTGGGACAAAACCCAAAAATGGGGTCTTCTCCAGAGCACCGAGTCATTTCCCAGGTATTATTTTATAATTTACTTCCTCCCCATTTCTTCCTCATTCTGCCCGATAACCTCTCCTTAACCTCCAAGACCGCCCTAACTCCATTTCCTCTTACATGAGGTATCGGAGCGTTATTCTAAGGTTTGCCAGACGCCCATATGCTGCAGCAGTTATCTGATTGATGTGCGCCTCAGATGTGCTCGGTGTTATACTCACTCCAAAATCTCTTTCCTGGAGTGAGGTTTGCAGTCTTTGGCCACCTAGACTATACTCTGTCTGCGGTCTTCTTTGCCCTTCCCCGATCTTTGATCTTCATAACTTTGTATTTGCAGGGTTAAATTTAAGAGGCCAGTGTGTGTGTGTGTGTGTGTGTGTGTGTGTGTGTGTGTGTGTGTGTGTGTGTGTGTGTGTGTGTGTGTGTGTGTGTGTGTGTGTATTTATGCATTTGCCTATACATGGGTATGTATCTTTGTATGTGTGTGTGAGCGCGCGCTTATTTATACCTGTACGTATGTACACGTGTGTGTGTGTGTGTGTGTGGGGATGTATAGACAATTAAGGCAATAACTCTGCCATACTGTCAAACGAGTCTTGGAGAGTTAACTGAAAAATAATTAAAAAGTCGAACTATGTTCAGTATATAAAAGCTATTTTTTTTTTCAGAGTTTGTTCTGACGTTCATATACTAGAAACAACAGATAATGATTATCACTCTAGTTATTCTCCAATGAAAAGGCACATACTAGACCACAGTAATGAAAAAAAAAAAATTAACACACCTCAGTTTTTAATATTCAATGTAGATTTTGAATATAGGTAATATCTCCATAATGGTCAAAGGAATTGTAGAAAATCTGACGTAGACAGTTGTTTATAATATTATTGTGATCTGTTTAGTCTTTCACAGTATTAGAGTAAGTTATTTCAAAAGTTTAATTTAAATAGAGAGCGAGAGGCTACAGTAAGATATGTCCCTCTCAGCACGACACAATGACGTTTAATGTTTGTTGTAAATAACAACAGACTTTCTCCACTTACCACAAAGTGCGGAGGATTTTCACGTGAACAGAATCTTTAATAAACCTTCTCCACACAATCTGGGAGAACACAGATTACTTTTACAGTTTGCAGTAGTTGATGTATTTTGGAGGGACTTTAGGAACACTGGGGTGACAAACAATGTCCCTCCTTCGATGTCCACCGTCTCAAGCTCTCTGACTAGCTCTGGGACCTTGGATTAGGACATATGATGCCTTTATATTTATGATGAAAAGTTAAGCTAGTAAATCTGACTTAGAAGTGATCAGTATAATTAAGAAGTGGACTAGACTTTTTGTAGTACTTTTTGTCTAAGTTACGATTATTAATCACATTAATTCTTATTAAGGAAATAAATTATTTCATACCACCAATTTATTAAATTGGTGGTACATCTCAACACATCCCACAAGAAGATCACCTAGAAAATCGGCCAGTATCAGGTAACCTTACCTGGTGTGTGGTTTGCAATACACACCGGGAAGAGTACCTAAATTATTGAAGAGTGAACGCGATAGTAGACAATATGGCATCTAATTTATGGCTTCCACGTCGCATTTTCTGTCGTCCAATCAATAGGTTTTTCCATTTCATTCTCTAACTTGGCATTCACGGATTTTCGTCCTCTTCACTTGTAACGTAGTGTTGAATTAACCGCTACAAAATTAGAGAAACATTCACAAACCAGCCAGTTCGTCTTATCCTATCTTTATTTTTTTTATTAATACATCGGCCGTTTCCCACCAAGGCAGGGTGGCCCGAAAAAGAAAAACTTTCACTATCATTCACTCCATCACTGTCTTGCCAGAGGCGCGCTTACACTACAGTTATAAAACTGCAACATTAACTCCCAACCTTCAGAATGCAGAGACTATACTTCCTATCTCCAGGACTAAAGTCCGGCCTGCCAGGTTCCCTAAATCCCTTCATAAATATCACCCCGCTGACACTCCAACAGCTAACCATTTGTCTCCATTCGCTCCTAACACGCTTACGCATGCTTGCTGGAAGTTCAGACCCCTCACACACAAAACTTCCTTTACCTCCTCCTTCCAACCTTTCCTAGGCAGACCTCTACCCCGCCTTCCCACCACAACAGATTTATACACTCTCGAAGTCAATCTATATTGTTCCATTCTCTCTACATGTCCAAACCACCCCAACATATCCGGTCTTTCGTTATTTATTTTATCACCTTACTCTTTTCTATCTTCACTTTTAATTTTATTCTTTCATATTCCTACCAAACTCATCCACCAACCTCTGCAACTTCTCTTCAGAATCTCCCAAAAGCACAGTGTCGTAAGCAAAGAGCAGCTGTGATAGCTCCCACTTTGTGTTCGATTCTTTATCTTTTGACCCCAAACCTCTTGCTAAGACCCGAACATTCACTTCTTACAACCCATCCATAAATATATTCAAAAATCACACTGACCTCACACATCCTTGTCTAATGTCTACTTTTACTGGGAAATAATCTCCCTCTTTACTACATACTCTAACCTGAGCCTCACTATCCTCGTAAAAACTTTCCAATAACCTTCCTCCTATTCCATACATTTGAAACATCTGCCACATTGATCCTTTATCCACCCTGTCATACGCCTTTCCCAAATCCTAAATGCCACAAAATCCTCTTTCCTCTTGTCTAAATACTGTTCACCTATATGTTTCACTGTACACACTTGGACTTCACACCCTCTACCCTTCCTAAAGCCTCCTTGTTCATCTGCTATCCTACTCACCGTCTTACTTTTAATTCTTTAAATAATAACTACCATACATTTCCCCTGGTATATTCAGCAGACATTCCCCCATAATTTTTGCGTTCTCTTTTGTCCCCTTTGTCTTTATACAAAGGAACTACGCATGTTCTCTGCCACTCCCTAAGTACCTTACCCTCTTCCATACATTTATTAAATAAAAGCAACACCTGCTTTTAACATTTCTATTTTTATCCCATCAATCCCAGCTGCTTTACCCCCTTTCATTCTAACCACTGACTCACGAACTTCCCCCACTCTAACAAGTCGCTCTTCCTCACTCCTACAAGATGTTATTCCTCCTTACCCTATGCAAGAAATCACAGCTTCCCTATCTTCAGCACCATTTAACAATTCCTCAAAATATTCCCTCCATCTTCCTGATATCTCTAACTCTCCATTTAATAACTCTCCTCTCCTATTTTTACCAGTCAAATCCCTTTCTTCAGTAAGCTTCCTCAACTTATTAATCTCACTCCAAAACTTTTTCTTATTTTCAACAAAATTTTGTTGATAACATCTCACCCACTCTCATTTGCTATTTTATACATTGCTTCACCACTCTCTTAACCTCTATTTTTCTCTCCATATACTTCTCCCTCCTTGCATCATTTTGTAAAAACCTCTCATATGCTGACCTTTTCTCTCTTAGTACTCTCTGTACATCATTCCACCATTATATTTATTCAAATTTAATGATATTTCTGGGTGTGTAATACATTTTCCTTTTCAGAAAATTAATTCCTTCAATATTACAATAATTTCAATTTATTTAATTACCGTATTACATGATATAAGGAAATTATGGGGAATATGTTGGCTTCCTTTCAATAATCACATTTTAAGTCACATCAACATTTCACACCTGCCGAAAATATGAAAATCCAGATAACACTATCCTCATTAAACTTGAATGCCAGAAAAAACGCGAATTATTTTGGTTTTCTTATTTTTAACACACCGGCCATCTCATACCGTGGCTTGACACCAGGTACCTCGAGCCGAGGCTTGACACCAGCTACCTCGAGCCGAGGCTTCACACCAGCTACCTCGAGCCGAGGCTTCACACCAGCTACCCCGAGCCGAGGCTTCACACCAGCTACCTCGAAGCCGAGGCTTCACACCAGCTACCTCGAAGCCGAGGCTTAAAAACACTCATTTTCACAGATATATATTTTAACACAAGGCACTATCTGTTAAAGATGGGCGAACTGTAAACGTAATTTACATTCATAATAATAATAATAATAATAATAATAATAATAATAATAATCTTTATTTCTACAAGTGCATATACAAGGTATACAGGCATAGCTGACATCAATGACAAACCAGTATATAGCAAGCACCTTGTTCTGCAGAGCATTTCTGGCAAATTAGGTCATTTTTGTTCCCAGGATGCAACCCACACCAGTAGATTAACATCCAGGTACCTATTATACTGTTAGGCAAGTAAGAACAGCAGATGTCTGAAAGAAACACGTCATAATGTCTCCACCAGTACCTGCGATCGAACACCCCGACTTCGGTGTGTGTTCAGAGTGCGTCAGCAGTCGAACTACGGGACACAAATCCCTAACACCATTACTAGAAGAACAAAGTTGTCTCCATTTAAAAAACGAAAATTACAATCTAGTGAAATGAACAATTCAACAGTTCAAATCTAGTTCAATGAACAATTCAACAATCCAAACCTTAAAGAGGAAAAGTTTCTCTCCGCTCTGGACCAATTTGAACTCGTGATGAACAGCCTCCCACCCATCCTTCAGGGTTTTCGAATGCAGGCGCTAGATTTCCCACGATCAGGCCAGGTTACTCTAAATCTCTTCATAAATATTTCCTTGCTCACTTTCCAACAACACGTCCTCTACCCTTTAACCCCCGAAAAAAGACAATTGCTTCGAATTTGTTTCGCTTTCATTTTCTCGAATTGTATATCAAAGTATCACGTATTTTTAGGATCTTACGGACGCGCACGCGCACATACACACACACACACACACACACACACACACACACACACACACACACAGAAGGGACACTGGGTAGATAAAACAGAGGGATATATTAACAAGGAATACACCAACAAGGGATGCGCCAACAAGTGTTGGATGAAATACAACCGAGGAGGAGGTGAAAACGCTCCTAAGTGACCTTGATACCTCAAAGGCGATGGGACCGGATATCTCTCCATGGGTCCTTAGAGAGGGAGCAGAGACACTGTGTGTACCACTAACCACAATTCTCAACACATCCCTTGACACTGGGCAACTACCAGAGGTATGGAAGACGGCAAATGTAGTCCCCATCTTTAAGAAAGGAGACAAAAACGAGGCACTAAACTATAGACCAGTGTCACTGACGTGTATAGAGAAATCATGGAGAAGATTATGAGGAAGAGAGTGGTGGAGCACCTGGAACGGAGCAAGATTATAAACAACAGCCATCACGGATTTATAGAAGGCAAATCCTGTGTCAGAAACCTACTGGAGTTTTATGACAAGGTAACAGAAGACATGAGAGGCAGGGGTGGGTTGACTGCACTTTCTTGGACTGCAAGAAGGCCTTCGACACAGTTCCTCACAAGAGATCAGTGCAGAAGCTAGAGGATCAGGCATGTATAACAGGAAGGGCACTGCAATGGATCAGAGAATACCTGACAGAGAGGCAACAGCGAGTTATGATACATTATGAGGTACCACGGTGGGCACAAGTGACGAGCGGGGTCCCACAGGGGTCAGTCCTGGGACCAGTGCTATTCTTGGTATATGTGAATGACATGACGGAAGAGAGAGAAGTTAATGAGGAGAATTAAATCAGATGCGGATCAGACAGGTCTACAAAGAGACCTGGACAGACTGGACGCGTGGTCCAGCAACTGGCTCCTAGAATTTAACCCTGCCAGATGCAAAGTCATGAAGATCGGGGAAGAGCAAAGAAGACCGCAGACAGAGTATAGGCTAAGTGGCCAAAGAGTGCAAACCTCACTCAAGGAGAAAGATCTCGCGGCGAGTATAATACCGAGCACATCTCCGGAAGCACACATTAACCAGATAACTGCTTTGGCATATGGGCGCCTGGCAAACCTGAGAATAGCGTTCCGATACCTCAGTTAGGAATCGTTCAAGACTCTGTACATTGTGTACGTCAGGCCCATACTGGAGTACGCAGCACTAGTTTGGAAATCACACCTGGCAAGCGCGTCAAAAAATTTGAGAAAGTGCAAAGGTTTGCAACAAGGCTAGTTCCAGAGCTAATGGGAATGTCCTACGAAGAAAGGTTAAGGGAAATCGGGTTAACGACACTGGAGGGTCAGGGGAGACATGATGACATACAGAATACTGCGTGGAATAGATGGTGGATAAAGACATGAAGTTCCAGAGATGGGACACAGAAACAAGGGGTCACAAATGGAAGTTGAAGACTCAGATAAGTCAAAGGGATGTTAGGAATTATTTCTTCAGCTACAGAGTTGTAAGGAAGTGGAATAGTTTTTTGCGGGAAGTGAGAGGTGGACAATAGGAAGGAAGGGAGGAAGGTGCAGAATCATAAGCAAGTGAGACGGAAGAAATTACAACAAGGGAAGGCAAGTGAAGGATCGTGAAGTTGGTGAATGGGAGAGTTATTACTGGCAGCAGATCCCTGACCCGATTTCCACGCTAACCTGACGCTCCATACTGCACCGCTGAGAGAGACTACTTTCCTGACGAATGAAGGTCCGAGTTAATTTAAAAAAAAAAAAAAAAAAAAAAAAAAGCTCCGAATGTGTGTCTTGATAGGTAATGGTTACGATTTTGTGAAAATATTGGTGCTGATAATTTTCATGATTATTAAATTGAAAAAAAATATGGCAATAACTCACTATTGCCCTTAGTCTAACTTACGTGTAACTATGATAATTCATAGTCGCAAACGGCTAAAAAAAATACAGTTATGTGAATAACATTTAATATGAATAAAATTACGTTTAAAAATTACGAACTGTGGACACTTTCAATTTAGTGGCGTCAGTTCTCTTTGAAGTGCATAAAAGACGAACATTTCACATCGCACACACATGCACTCACAGCATAATTGTATTTTCTGCAATAGGCCACAACAAAGAGGAAAAGCAATAAAACTTTCGTCCAGTAGCAATATTTGAGTACATACAAATATGATTCTCTGAAGTCATTTTGTTTTCATTAATACTTTTAGGATTAAATCACTTGTTGGTTGTCATTGACTTATTTGTAGAAAGTTAATTTATTAGACTAAAAACGCGAATAATTACATTATAATCTTAAAGTGTTTGAATAAAGAAAGGGGATGGTACATCTCATTCCTTGGATCAAGAGTTTTAACCAGCATAACGACACTGCCCAAAAAGGGACAATATATTTCAAATATATTTACTTCTTGAAAACATATAGTAATCCAGGACAGTATTATTTACAATTGTTATGACACTAATTACTGGCTAAACTTAATCGTTATTGTATAATTAGGGAATATCATACGGCTCGTGAAGAACGGGAAGTAATCAGCAGTGATTCGAAGAAGGAAGTTATCTCCAGTTCCTTGGATAAAAACTTCAACAGCATCAGAACAATCTCTTAAAAGAGATTCGTAATGACAACCAGTTATGACGACTGTCTCACTTCTGGTGCCCCATGGAAAGACTAATCCACGGACGGGTGCCATATAGAAAGACTGACCCGTGAGTTAGGGGGCACGTCTGAACACAGAACTGTAAGTGGAAGTTACATTTATGCAGATCCCAGCATTTAAAGAGTTAAATAATATATTTTATTTTTTTTATTGATACTGATGTGGTTTCTAACACTGTCTTTAACCATTTTTATTTTATGCTATGATCAAAAATCGTGGTAGCCAGTCGCAGTAAGGATATTCGCCATTAAGTCACCTACGGATATTTGCACTTGCTGAGATTCAAGACGTTGAATTTTTGCTCTGAGATAAAGGTGGAACCAAATTTCATTAGCTAATAGCAGCATTTTCATGCAAGTATGAATACTGAAGTACCTGTATAACTCAAGTTCCCTTCTTCATGGTTCGCCGGTACTGTCCCAGTCCAGGTATTATCCAGATGGTGACAAACTTTAAGCCAAACATAGTTTTGATGATGATTGTAGGAGGGAATCTGGTTCAGTTTTAACTGGTGACACGTAAATAGCTTTACAGAACATACGTTTTTAAAGTCTTTTATATATTTCATAATAGTAATTCACATCGTACTTTGAAATTATTTAAAGATAAACTCTAAGACCGCATTTGTGTTACGCAAACCGCATGCGGCTGCGGATATGCCTCCCTAGTCTCCAGTGTTTGCGCGTTAGATAATTATTCCTCCAAATATTTGTTTAAGACTAGAAACGCCTCATCTAACCGCCTTCAAACTTTCTATGCAGAGTGTAATGCGAGGGGGAAGAACTGTTCATGTGGCTACTGGCATATACAGGTTTTCTCTGGTCAGTGCTATATACACCTTTCCAGGATTCTTTCCAGGATTCTCTCAATGGGTCTGATATATTTGGTGTATCCTACCTACGAGAGTTATCGGAGTGAGTTGGTGCATATATGCTAATTTTATGTGCAAATTTCTGTGGCATTTATCCATTTTAAATCTCGATAAATATACTTAAAAACATGTGGTAACCATTCGCAGGGTAAGCAATAATTGTTCATGAATATATAGATGTATCCACGCACTTAGTGGTCTAACAAAGATGAAGACTGGCAGATAAGTTGTCGATTTCTGAGTATAATGTTAGATAATGTTAGAGATCATTGCATTTTAATAAGGACTTATGTTTGCAAGTGAAATTATATTATTAATGATAATTCCCTCTGATGATGAATATGTAAACGATAATTATGATTAATTGCATGACTGTGGTATCTATTATTATACTTTGATAACTCTCTCTCTCTCACTCTCTCATATCCATTTACTAAAAAAAACTCACTTTTATTTTGCACTTCGATTCCAGCATTTTGCCTCTATCACAAACTGACAAAACAATTCATGTTAAATCCTCTTTTAGACGTGACGTCAGTCAGGCTAAAGTCGACCAACTCCAGGAGATTTCTTCTTTATTTTCAACGAATTTCTTTCTGTTATATCTAAAGCATTTCTTGCCTTAATGTGAACTATTTAAACTAAACTTATATTAAACGAAAAAAAATATGATTATTATATGGTATACACATGTAATAAAGCAACCTTCCCCACCCTGATTAAATTGTTCACGTGTGGTGTATTAACTTTTTAAGTGATAAGCTTAAGAGATTAATATTACCGTTACTTATCACTCTTATATAATTATAATCATGGGGCGCTAAACCCGTAGGATTATACAGCTATTATTACTATTACTATTGAGGCTGGTATTATTGTAATTATTGTTATAATTTATGTAACTGATAGTGTAAAATATTTTCACCCTCTACCTCTCTCCCTGGTCAGAGTTTAATATATACAGGGTAACATCTGTAAATTATTTACTAATGTCCCTATTAGTGCAAGTCATAATTTAAATGAAGAAATGTATCAAAGGATGACCATTGTTGCTTAATGATGTTCCATTGTCATTAATTCCAAAATTTCACAGGAATATTTTTTAGCCGGAATACAGCTTATCAATTCTATTTTTTTTTTTACTTTTGTAAATGTTATTAGTCATTTTAATAATTAACGTCAGTGTTAACGACGTGTAATGATTAAATCTGAGGCATTGTTAAGGAGTTTTGCAAAGAGGTTGTGTACAGGGGATGAGAGAGGTTAAAAAATCTTAGAAGGAACATGAGGACAGGCAGCTAAACCATTACTCTACCTGATTTTAGGACCATATCCTAGTAGAGGACTTATTATCTACTAACTTATATATACATTAACACAGGTTATGAACCACTCGAAATAATGCTAAGGCGTCTCTTAATACCACGGCAACAATAACACTCCACTCAAGGCATCCTGCCTCCAAAAGTACCTGCAATATCTGAGCTGATCCTCAGCATGAGGGGGTGGTCTTGGAGTGGCTTGTGGAGGAGGATCAGGGAGCCTGGACAACAGATCACGAGTTGTGCCAGTGCTCTCAGTGCTCCAGTCTCAACATATACTAGATGTGTCGTCTCCATATACAGTTCCTTCTTCACTCATGATGCTTACTCTATCACCAGCTCTAGGAGTCTGTGACAATAAAAGAGCTTGTCGAGGCACCAACTTGCATTATTAGAGTCAATTGTAAGATTAGTTATAATTGAAGATGTAAAAATCTGCTTATATATAACTTTGTTACTAGGCTCTTCCATTCTAGCTCTTTTCTTTGTACTAACCTATTTTAGACTATTTTTAAATCTTTTTTTCCTTTCAGTACCTTACTAGTTTCTGCTTTTACTTATCAGAGACATGAAGTAAACCTGTTTATCTGGTAATTACTTGGTCTTCAACCTGTAATCTACCGCAACATTTTCCATGTTTTTAAACTAAAACTTCCCTAACCTGTCTTCCATAAAATTATTTCATTAAATATCTGCTAAGTATGTTCATTATGTTCCTGCTTTAACTTGTCTTCTACCTGTAGCCTAACATAGCTTGATACCTAATTTGGTATATCATTTATAGAACTGCCTTTCTGTACCTCTTATTTTCCTTTCATCTCGTATATGGTAATCTATGTTTCATGCTATTTTATTTTGTTGTATGTATTTGCTTAATTCTTATGTATGTGATTTATGCCTGAGTATGTCACTCTTTTGTATCTGATAATTATGTTATATTTTAAGCAAAAGTACACAATTGCAACTTACGTGACATTTTATTGTGGCAATGTTTCAAGAGTTTTGTCAAGCAGTTACGTTATTATTTTATGTTCACTTCACCTTAGTAAAATCTATTATTTTTATGTTTAACTCTTCCAAGTAAATTATTTTTTATATGATATATTACTGTAGGTAATGAATGTATACAAGTGTGTTAATTTTGTCTCTCACTAATTTTTGTAGGCAATTTTATCTTTTTTTTTTTTAAATAAGTTTTATGACTAAACCAGAAACACTTACTGGGTTTAGCAGTAATCAGCTAGAAATCTGAAGGTCTCTGGCTAGCCTAAAGAAAGAATATATAGGCCAACTGGATCAGGGAAGTACCAGATACGGCATCATACTGCAAGTAAGTTCCTTGGAAATCTGCGGAGGGCCATAATTTTTCGTGGTTATGATCATATATATGAAATGAATGATTTTACATGTTCTCCATGATTGATACTTATAAATATTTTTTCTGCTGATGTCCAATTTCAGATTTCCCTGTAATGTGTGTGTGTTTATTAAATGGCAAGTTGTTTTATCTGGGTATGTTCCATTAGCCCCTTGAGCCATGTATATAGAGTCCATTTGTGTGAGATATATATATTAACCATATATTTTTCCCTAGAGAGTCAAGCCCCTGATAAGTTACCTACTGCTCACTTTTCAGGCGAAGCTACCCTAAGAGCCAGTACTTATCAGAACTAATACTTTGTCTTAACTACCCTGTTTTATTCCTGTTGGGTTTTTCCTGCTCTAACTCATATTTCGTCTCTCTTTCTCTCTTCTGCTGGAACTTTATCTCCTTTCATTCTTCTACTACTAAAAGTGCAGGTGGTGGAATCATGCATTCCTAATTGAGAGAACTGAATCCTACCTTTCCTTTCTCTCAAATTTTAGTTATTTCTCTTTTTTATTTGCTTCCCGTTATTAATATATTTTTGTCTTCTACAAGTCCACCTGTGGGAATTAAGACAATATGACACCGTCTGGTGCTCTGTCGACTGGTGAAGTAACCTTGTTTCACTAATAACTAACTATATTCATCTTCTTATATTGCCTGGTTATCCTCCAGTGTTATGTGCCCGGGGAAGAGCTAAACTCGTAAGGTACCTAGAGAGTTAGTAGATATTCAATATTTGGTTAGATGAAGGGAAGAGTAGCTTCTAATTACTAGTATCACCAGCACTGAGGTTCTATTCTTCTATTATCCTACTCAGTATCTAGTTATTCTGGTATACACAAGTCTATGTTAACACCGTTCAATCCAGCACTCTAACTGTGCCGCCTGAGAGGCTAGTTAAGTGGCCACCCACATTTTATACTGCGACCTGAATCGCAAACTAGCAGGATTACAGAAGTCACAGTTGGCCTTTGTGATCTATCACTGTTCGAAGTTACCTCTTTCAAAATATGAGAGGCATGGCATATATTAAATTTTTTTCAGATAAATAATCAACATTCAGATATATTTTCAAAATAAAAAAAAAAAAACAAGAAAATTTGAAGTTACAGTCTCGTCAAAAATCAGTTCATTCATGTAACCGGTGATTGATGTAGATAATCTCTCAAAATATCAGTTATCTTATTATTAACAATGAAGTGATTGACTATTTCCAATAGGAAATTTTTTAATCATGTCTGCAAATGATTAGGTGTTTAAATACTCTGTGAAGAAAAAGTTAATTTATAAATATAAATTCTTGAGTAAATGTGTGAATGACTGTGGTAGGTGATTTGCATAGTTAACTTACCTCTTCCGGAAGTTATTATTTCTTCTGAACCGCCTTAAAGCCACTCCAGTAAGTCCCCAAGTGGCCTTAAGCTTACGTGGTAAGTAGAGCAGTAATTTACTCTTGGTTTATTTTGCTTATTTTTGGTAATTCTGTCTTTAGTCGATACCTGTTCTGATCTTACTTAGACTGCGTTTATTTGTTTAACATAGTTATATCATATCTTGGCCTACCGTGTGATTTATTTCCATTGTCTCTTGGGTTAATACTGTGTTTCCTATTCAAGCTCTTTGGGTAATATTCTGTCACGTTATCCTCGTGGAATGTGAGGGGAAAGGAAGGAGAGGAAGTGAGGCAACAAAGCTACGGCCAGTTGATCCTTTTTCACAGCCGAGGAGTCATTCCCTGTAATCACAATCATTTCATACGTTGCTCTGCTTTTAGTCAATTTAAATATATTTCCTTAAGATTTTCATATTTACTTAAGTTTTTGGATTTCATTCATATATATTTTTGTCAGAAATAAATGTAAGGATTCTTATTTTTTGTCTTCTTCACCTATACCCTCGCTGAATTCCTTCTTTTTTTTATAGAGGATAGAGCTGGAGCCTTCTACAGCGATTCCTAAGCCTGCTTCCTCACACTCTTAAAGATTAATTATCTAGCGTGTGTGTGGCCCCTATCTCGGTCCACACACCATACATTATATGTCGCTGACACTATATACTGTTCTCTCAGGTTCACATGCTTGGTCTTAGGTCAGCAGTAACCACGCCTAGTTGACAACTGATCTTACATATTTCCTATTTATCCTGGTTTAATCCAGGCTCTATACTTAATGAACCTAATTACCAAGTATTCCAGACTTCCTGTCTTCCTCAACCCACTTTAAATATTCCTAAAGTATTCCAGAGCAATAAACTTTCTCCACCATTATACCTGGTAATCCTGGTACAATACAGTGCTCAACTCTTCCCTTGTTGTTGTTCTCATTGTTTTCATCAACTATTACTATTATTCCAAAATTTATTATTAAGAGATGTAAGGCAAAGGCTAATTGCTTGAAAACATAATACTGAAACTGTCATGTGCCATGTGCAAAATAAGTTCCAGCAGGCTACAGTATCAGTCTACAGTGGGGTAAACAGTATTCTTTCTTAGAAAACATTAGGTGAAGCAAAATGTGAACATACTGTAAGCTAGGATTCCATGGTGTGGGCCCAGTGAAGCTTAGAACTATAACCGGTAGTGATACCAGGAATCACTTCACTGTTATGTTAATCAGTACAAACTACTGTACTACCAGTTTAAGTGTCAGTATAAACTTTACTGCCAGTTTAAGTGCCAAACTACTGACCTGGCAGTTTAAGTTGCCATCTGTATTTTCTTCTTCAATCTCATTGCTTGTCTTAGCAACAAAATTTTTCTGTATTTCCTCAGAGAGTATGAAATTCAGGGATGGTATTACCAGAGGTGAGGAACCGGAGAGGAAGGAGTGAAGTCCTGTATGGATCGTCTGGGAGGTGTTCCCGAGCAAAGTAAGCCTCGCATTTGACACATTTTCCCGTTAAGATTGATTACTTCATTATTTTCTTGATCTCTATGCCACTATCTGAATATTTCTACAAAAATTTACTAGAGGGTGGGATTTTCCCACAAAAATTCCACTTGAGCTAACCACGGGTGGGGTTAGAACCCGCGATCAGAGTCATAAAACCCAGACCGATGCGGTAGCCACTGGGACAGCTGGCTACAATAAGATTCGTCCAACTTGAGTTAAATTGAAGTAAATTGAGCCAAATTTCCACTGAAGGTTCCCATAAAAAGTAAAATTCCCACGCACCAAAAAATAAATAACCTCTCACAAAAGTTCCTAAGCCATATCGCCGATAAATTTGTGGAAAAGTCTCAAAAAAAGGGCAAGAGTGCATCATATCCTATTAGTACTTCCCATACGGTTGCTTCTTGCCACACCTGAGGTTGCTTCTTGCCACACCTGCTGTTGCTTCTTGCCACACCTGCGGTTGCTTCTTGCCTCACCTGCGGTTGCTTCTTGCCACACCTGTGGTTGCTTCTTGCCACACCTGCGCTTGCTTCTTGCCACACCTGCGCTTGCTTCTTGATACACCTGCGCTTGCTTCTTGCCACACCTGCGCTTGCTTCTTGCCACACCTGCGGTTGCTTCTTGCCACACCTGCTGTTGCTTCTTGCCACACCTGCGGTTGCTTCTTGCCACACCTACGGTTGCCACACCTGTGGTTGCTTCTTGCCACACCTGCGGTTGCTTCTTGCCACACCTACGGTTGCCACACCTGTGGTTGCTTCTTGCTACACCTTCGGTTGCTTCTTGCCACACCTGCGGTTGCTTCTTGCCACACCTGTGGTTGCTTCTTGCCACACCTGCGGTTGCTTCTTGCCACACCTGCGGTTGCTTCTTGCCACACCTGCGGTTGCTTCTTGCCACACCTGCGGTTGCTTCTTGCCACACCTGTGGTTGCTTCTTGCTACACTTTCGGTTGCTTCTTGCCACACCTGCGGTTGCTTCTTGCCACACCTGCGGTTGCTTCTTGCCACACCTGTGGTTGCTTCTTGCCACACCTACGGTTGCCACACCTGCGGTTGCTTCTTGCCACACCTGCGGTTGCTTGCCACACCTGTGGTTGTTCTTGCCACACCTGTGGTTGCTTCTTGCTACACCTGTGGTTGCTTCTTGCCACACCTGCGGTTGCTTCTTGCCACACCTGCGGTTGTTTCTTGCCAAACCTGCGGTAGCTTCTTGCGACACCTGCGGTTGCTTCTTGCTACACCTACGGTTGCTTCTTGCCACACCTGCGGTTGCTTCTTGCCACACCTGCGGTTGCTTCTTGCCACACCTGTGGTTGCTTCTTGCCACACCTACGGTTGCCACACCTGCGGTTGCTTCTTGCTACACCTGCGGTTGCTTCTTGCCACACCTACGGTTGCTTCTTGCCACACCTGCGGTTGCTTCTTGCCACACCTGTGGTTGCTTCTTGCGACACCTGTGGTTGCTTCTTGCCACACCTGCGGTTGCTTCTTGCCACACCTACGGTTGCCACACTTGCGGTTGCTTCTTGCCACACCTGCGGTTGATTCTTGCCACACCTGCGGTTGCTTCTTGCCACACCTGCGGTTGCCACACCTGCGGTTGCTTCTTGCCACACCTGCGGTTGCTTCTTGCCACACCTGTGGTTGCTTCTTGCCACACCTGTGGTTGCTTCTTGCCACACCTGTGGTTGCTTCTTGCCACACCTGTGGTTGCTTCTTGCCACACCTGCGGTTGCTTCTTGCGACACCTGCGGTTGCTTCTTGCCAAACCTGCGGTTGCTTCTTGCCACACCCACGGTTGCCACACCTGCGGTTGCTTCTTGCCACACCTGCGGTTGCTTCTTGCCACACCTACGGTTGCCACACCTGCGGTTGCTTCTAGCCACACCTGCGGTTGCTTCTTGCCACAGCTGCGGTTGCTACACCTGCGGTTGCTTCTTGCGACACCTGCGGTTGCTTCTTGCCACACCTGCGGTTGCTTCTTGCCACACCTACCGTTGCCACACCTGCGGTTGCTTCTTCCCACACCTGTGGTTGCTTCTTGCCACACCTACGGTTGCCACACCTGCGGTTGCTTCTTGCCACACCTGCGGTCGCTTCTTGCCACACCTGCGGTTGCTTCTTGCCACACCTGCGGTTGCTTCTTGCCACACCTGCGGTTGCTTCTTGCCACACCTGCGGTTGCTTCTTGCCACACCTGCGGTTGCTTCTTGCCACACCTGCGGTTGCTTCTTGCCACACCTGCGGTTGCTTCTTGCCACACCTGCGGTCGCTTCTTGCCACACCTGCGGTTGCTTCTTGCCACACCTGCGCTTGCTTCTTGCCACACCTGCGGCGGAGGACCAGCACCACGAGTCAACAAGTCATGTGAAACATTGGGTGTTGGATTTTTTCCATGACTAAAGCAAAAGAAATAAAATCAACTGCAGGCCGACTGGAATGTAAGTTATATTATTTGACTTCATAACTGGAAACAAAGTTCGCTGGTCGGTTAACTGGACTTGAAACTTGTCCCCCACACTAAGGTCATAAAGACACCATGTTAACACCTCACTGCTAGCCAGAAATCTTTAATTCCTTATGAAAGGGATTAACGTAAGCTCTCTTCACTCGGTGTATACACACTGAGACACGAACCACTCGGTGTATACATCTGGATTACCCACCTCAAGACTCCACTAGCATGTGGCATGCTAGGCCAGTACCAGTTCATCTCCACTACATTACCCACCTCAAGACTCCTCTAGCATGTGGCATGCTAGGCCAGTACCAGTTCATCTCCACTACATTACCCACCTCAAGACTCCTCTAGCATGTGGCATGCTAGGCCAGTACCAGTTCATCTCCACTACATTACCCACCTCAAGACTCCTCTAGCATGTGGCATGCTAGGCCAGTACCAGTTCATCTCCACTACATTACCCACCTCAAGACTCCTCTAGCATGTGGCATGCTAGGCCAGTACCAGTTCATCTCCACTACATTACCCACCTCAAGACTCATCTAGCGTGTGGTATGCTAGGCCAGTACCAGTTCATCTCCACTACATTACCCACCTCAAGACTCCTCTAGCATGTGGTATGCTAGGCCAGTACCAGTTCATCTCCACTACATTACCCACCTTAAGACTCCTCTAGCGTGTGGTATGCTAGGCCAGTACCAGTTCATCTCCACTACATTACCCACCTCAAGACTCCACTAGCATGTGGTATGCTAGGCCAGTACCAGTTCATCTCCACTACATTACCCACCTCAAGACTCCACTAGCATGTGGTATGCTAGGCCAGTACCAGTTCATATCCACTACATTACCCACCTCAAGACTCATCTAGCGTGTGGTATGCTAGGCCAGTACCAGTTCATCTCGACTACATTACCCACCTCAAGACTCCACTAGCATGTGGTATGCTAGGCCAGTACCAGTTCATCTCCACTACATTACCCACCTCAAGACTCCACTAGCATGTGGTATGCTAGGCCAGTACCAGTTCATCTCCACTACATTACCCACCTCAAGACTCCACTAGCATGTGGTATGCTAGGCCAGTACCAGTTCATCTCCACTACATTACCCACCTCAAGACTCCTCTAGCGTGTGGTATGCTAGGCCAGTACCAGTTCATCTCCACTACATTACCCACCTCAAGACTCCTCTAGCATGTGGTATGCTAGGCCAGTACCAGTTCATCTCCACTACATTACCCACCTCAAGACTCCACTAGCATGTGGTATGCTAGGCCAGTACCAGTTCATCTCTACTACATTACTCGCTTCAAGTGTGTTAATGGGTTAAACATTTTCGCCCTGGTAAAGAGTGCTGTAATTACCCCAGTAATTTGCCTGCATCTGTGTGTTTGAACCCCAATAATTATTCTATAAATATTTAAGTAATTAATGAATTTGTAGTCAGCTTTATTACTATTTACTGACGAGTTTGCCATCGAATTATTATTGATAATTAGAAAAAATACATGACCCATAAGGGCTTAGATTTTTAATGAAAATATAATAAGAGGAAAAGCAAACATTAAGTAAAAATCTCCGTGAAAGTGACAAGAATTATATGTTATTTTCCTTGATTCTTTTGGAGAGTTAATTTTCATAACAATTTAACTTGATTATTTTAAATGACATTTGTAGTTCACTCCGTATTTGGGTATAATTTTTTTATATGCAAGTAAGGATAGAGAATATTAAATCCTGTAATGTATCAATAATGTGGTTAAACTGGCAGTTACTGAGACATTCATCTGTTGAACTAGTGAAATTAATAACCGAAAAACTGTTATTCAATGAATAATAGCAATTAATTATTGAATAAGTAAATATTAAAAATTTCGATGTGAAGCAGACTTTGCTGATTCTTGACTGAGGTGTCATTAATACTGATCAACGAAAATTGAGTAACCTCTTGAACACGAAGCAGAAACATACATAAAAGACAACACAATATCGTGGCTGAAACAATTCACCAAAAACCTGTTCTTAAAAGAACCTTAGGACGACATTTTGGTCCCTTCTGGACCATTGTTAAAATAGAGGCCTACGCACATTCTATCAGACAACACTACCAGCCCAGCAGACCCAATTTCGGAATAAATACATTGTTCAGCCAGTCGGCGTCGTGGTTACTGTGTCCTTAATTACAAACTGACCCCTCGACGTTTATTAAAATTTCAGTAAAATGTAGACATACAATGATTTTACCAGAGTTGGTAGCCTGAACTATGTTAGCCAGATTTCAAGGTCATTGGAATTCAAAGCATACATACGTCTGCATACAAGAATACAAAAATAATATCTGTGTTCAACATAATTCAACACAGGGACACATTATGAAATGGAACGAAACCGAGCTGATAATCCATGAAAGAAATTTACACAGAAGTGTTTGGAAGCAGCCTTAAATAAATGCCTTCATATGTACGTACATGTCAGCATTGCTATTCTGTTGTAACTATTCTCACCGTAATATGAAAAAATAAATAAAATACGGCACATGTACAGCATTTGGGTATTTTTATTTGCCCAAAGTTTCGGGAGTTTCGCTCAAGAGGGGCTTTACTATTTTAACTTAAAGACATAAAAATAGACATACATAGTTGAACCAGATAGATGGAAGGAGCAATTAAGCAGTAACAGTGGAAAAGTCAGTAATGTTGTAAGGGTTTAAATAAAATCATAACACTCTGTGAAAGGTATTAAATTCCTTAACTTTATTTCGCAAAGGATTATAAATACACACAAATTTGAAACTAGTTAAGTTGAGCAAGAGTCAGTAGGCCTCTTGCACCGGATTTCCATTTTATGTGAGGTTTAGAATAAGTTTGGTTCCTTAGAACAGAATATTGGGGTTGGTTCAGCGTTTTGTTTCTTAGAATATAGTGTTGTAATAGGTTTTAAATGCAGATTAAGTTGGGTTCCCAAGGTTACTGTGTCTATAAGACTGTTTTCTCGATTTTTAAGTTAGGCCAGAGACTTAGCAAATGAGGTATAGAGACAATGAATTTACCTCATTCTTTTAAGAGGTTCGGTAGGTTGCCGTGAGGTATGGGGAGTGGGGAGAGACTCAAGATATTCTCTGTACCAAGATTTGACAGACACAGACATAAGCATAGATAATGGATCAGAGAATACCTGACAGGAAGGCAACAGCGAGTCATGGTACGTAACGAGGTGTCGGAGTGGGCGCCTGTGACGAGCGGGGTTCCACAGGGGTCAGTCCTAGCACCGGTGCTGTTTCTGGTGCATGTGAATGACATGACGGAAGGAATAGAGTCAAAAGTGTGACTGTGTGCAGACGATATGAAGTTAATGAGGAAAATTCAATCGGAGGAGGAACATGCAGGACTATAAAGGGAGCTGGACAGGCTGCAGGGCTGGTCTAGCAAATGGCTCCTGGAGCTCAACCACGCCAAGTGCAAAGTTATGAAGATCGGGGAAGGGCAAAGAAGATGGCAGACAGAATACAGTCTAGGGGGCCAAAGACTACAAACCTCACTCAAGAAAAAAGAACATATCTCCTGAGGTGCACATCAACCAGATAACTGCTGCATCATATTGGCTACTAGATAACCCAAGAATAGATTTCTGTCATCTCAGTAAGGAGTCATTCATGACACTGTACACCGTGTACGTCAGGCCCACAATGGAGAATGCAGCACCAGTAATAGAACACACACCTAGCCAAGCACGTCAAGAAATTGGGAAAGTGCAGAAGTTTGCAATAAGGGAGCTGTGACTCGACTCCTTCAACCACACTCAGGCAATCACGAATAGGTACGTACACACACACACACACACACACACACACACACACACACACACACACACACACACACACACACACACGCAAACACACTAACACTACCACACTCACACTAAGCTCTCCCCCTAAAAAATGGCAGGACGAAGAGGCAAGGATACTAGTGATGGCTTCAATGATCAGGAAGCATTTGGCAGAAAGAATCATGAGCATTACGGAATGAGAGTGGGAAAAACTAAGCAAATTTTGCAACTATATGGAAAAGATATCTACATAGAAAAAGCAGTTGAGTTACGAACTGTTGCTGTGGAATCAAAGGTGCAGAGTTAGGTGGGTGAACTGGAAGTGCTGAAGCAGATTATAGTAATGATGACTGATAGGAACAAGGTGCTGGATGCAGAAACATTAGCGGACAGTGAGGAGACTGTAGGATGGGAAACAGCAATGAAGCCCAGTGAGGAAATATCAGGCCACTGGGTCGTTTGAGAGATCACAAGGAAAACAACCCTGGAGTTACTAAAATTAGACCCAGAGATATGGAGGGAAACGAAATGTTAAGAGGAGAGGGAGAGGCTGCTCCTTCTTCATGGGCTTCATGAGGCAGAAGTGAAGACCTATTGCACTGCTCATCAAAAACCAATGGAGTTTTGAGAATAGAGGACTAGTCGGAGGTGAAACAGATGTCTATAGTTGGAATACTTCTTACCAGGGGTCCAAAACTGATGTTAGCAGAGATGTGCAACCCAGCACTGAACAGCAGGAGACCAAGAATATGATGAGAGCAACAGAAAGATGGTGGCCACACTAGCCGAAGTGGCCAGTAGGACCCACATAGGTAGTTTAAGGTTACTCATCATAAGGGATTTCAACTACAAGGACATAGACTGGGAAAATCTGGAGCCACATAAGGGACCGAAGATGTGGAGAGCCAAGGTGCTGGATGTGGTGCTGGAAAACCTTATGTTACAAGATGTAAGGAACACAACCAGAGAGAAAGAGTAAATGAAGAACCAGGAAGGGTGGACCTCATATTCACCTTGAAGAGTTCAGACACTGGAGAACTCACACACGAAATACACCTCGGAGTTACTGATCACGTGGTCCTGAGTTTCCAAGACAGAGTTAACAATAAAGAGCAATAAAGCAGCACCAGAAGGACGGGAGAAACCAAATTTCAAGGGGACTACAAACGTACGAGGCAATTCCTGCATGAGGTGCCGTGGGTAGAAGAGCTCATGACGGTAAGACAGTAAACGGGATGGAACATGTGACCACAAAGTTCAGGGAGGCAGAAAAGAAATTTATGCCAAGGGGCAACAGAAACAATGGAAAGACAATAGTGAGCCCATGGTTTATTCGGAAGTGTGGCAATAAAGTAAATGCCTCGGAAAAATAGGGAGCTGAAGCCAGAAATGAAAATACATGGATAAGGAGAGAGGCCCAGTGGCAGTACGAGAATGACAGCATCAAGAGCCATATCTAATGCAATGTTGTTATTCAGCCACATCAGGAGGAAAAATACAGTCAAGAACCAGATAATCAGACTGAGGAAGGAAGGAGGGGAATTCACAGAGAGCAACCAGGTAGTATGTGAAGAGCTAACTTCAGTATTCAGGGAGGTATTCACAGTGGAGACAGAGACTTCCAGCAAACTGAGGGAGTAAGGTGCACCAGAGCATAGCTTAGAAGGTCAAAGCCTGCAAAACTCACTCAAGGAAAAGAATCTTGGGGTTAGTATCTCTCCAAGTCCATATGAGGCACACATCAATCAAATAACTGTTGCGGCCTATGAGCGCCTGACAAACCTAAGAATAGCGTTTCGATATCTAAATGAGGATTCAATCAAGACACTGTACACTGTGTACGTAAGGCCCGTATGCAGCACCAGTATCAAATCCAAACCTGGACAAACACGTCAGAGAATCAGTGAAAGTACAAAGGTTTGCAACAAGACTGGTCCCAGAGCTAAGGAAAATGTCCTACGAGGAGAGGGTAAGAGAATTTTACCTGACGACACTTGATGACAGGAGGGATAGGGAAGACATGATAATGACATGCAAAATACTGGGAGGAATTGACGAGGTGGATAGGGATACAAGTGACACGGCAGCAAAGGGTCACAGCTGGAAGTTGAAAACTCAGATGAGTCACAGGGATATTAATTAAGAAATATTCAGTCATAAAATTGTCAGGAAATGGAGCAATCTGCAGAGTGATGTAATGAAGGCAGGATCCATACATAGCTTTGTAAAGAGGTTCTAAAAAGCTCATGGAGCAGGGAGAGAGTGAACTTAGCAGAGACAAGCGAAGAGGCGGGGCCAGGAGATATGACTGAACCCCTAATACCACAAATATGCGAGAACAAATGGATAAGTACTGACACACACCTACACACTGACCCACATAGTGACCTACACACTGACCTACACGCTGACCTACACACTGGCACATTCACGAGCGAGACACCTAACAAAAAAAGTGTTATACCCCTAGAGGGTGAGAAAATAAAATAAAAGTACATAACAATACTGATGCAAAATCCTTGCACAAGAGTTACTAAAAAACGTTTATTGAGTGAGCTGGCTTTTGTTAGGATAAAGTGAGGAGAAAGGAAGTAAGTGTTTTGGTACTGAGAATGGGGATACACTATATTTTATATATATATATATATATATATATATATATATATATATATATATATATATATATATATATATGTATATATATATATATATATATATATATATATATATATATATATATATATATATATATGTATATGTATATATATATATATATATATATATATATATATATATATATATATATATATATATATATATATATATAATGTATGTACACCTAATTGTACTCACCTAATTGTGGTTGCAGGGGTCGAGACTCAGCTCCTGGCCCCGCCTCTTCACTGATCGCTACTGGATCCTCTCTCTCTCTGCTTCCTGAGCTTTGTCATACCTCTTCTTAAAACTATGTATGGTTCCTGCCTCCACTACTTCACTTGCTAGGCTATTCCACTTGCTGACAACTCTATGACTGAAGAAATACTTCCTAACGTCCCTGTGACTCGTCTGAGTCTTCAGCTTCCAGTTGTGACCCCTTGTCCCTGTGTCCCCTCTCTGGAACATCCTATCTCTGTCCACCTTGTCTATTCCCCGCAGTATCTTGTATGTCGTTATCATGTCTCCCCTGACCCTTCTGTCCTCCAGTGTCGTCAGTCCGATTTCCCTTAACCTTTCCTCGTACGACATTCCCTTGAGCTCTGGGACTAGCCTTGTTGCAAATCTTTGTACTTTCTCTAACTTCTTGACGTGCTTGACCAGGTGTGGGTTCCAGACTGGTGCTGCATACTCCAGTATGGGCCTAACATACACAGTGTACAGTGTCTTGAACGATTCCTTATTAAGGTATCGGAACGCTATTCTCAGGTTTGCCAGGCGCCCGTATGCTGCAGCGGTTATTTGGTTGATGTGTGCCTCCGGTGATGTGCTCGGTGTTATGGTCACCCCAAGGTCTTTCTCCCTGAGTGAGGTCTGTAGTCTTTGTCCACCTAGCCTATACTCTGTCTGCGGTCTTCTTTGCCCCTCCCCAATCTTCATGACTTTGCATTTGGCTGGATTGAATTCGAGAAGCCAGTTGCTGGACCACATGTCCAGCCTGTCCAGGTCTCTTTGCAGTCCTGCCTCATCCTCGTCCGATTTAATTCTTCTCATCAACTTCACGTCATCTGCGAACAGGGACACTTCAGAGTCTATTCCTTCCATCATGTCGTTCACATATATCAAAAGTAGCACTGGTCCTAGAACTGACCCCTGTGGGACCCCGCTCGTAACAGGCGCCCATTGTGATACCTCTTCACGTACCATGACTCGTTGCTGCCTCCCTGTCAGGTATTCCCTTATCCATTGCAGTGCCCTCCCTTTTACGTGCGCCTGATCCTCCAGCTTCTGCACTAATCTCTTGTGGGGAACTGTGTCAAAGGCCTTCCTGCAGTCTAGGAAAACGCAATCTACCCACCCCTCTCTCTCGTGTCTTACTTCTTTTACCTTGTCATAAAACTCCAGGAGGTTTGTGATACAAGATTTGCCTTCCATGAACCCATGCTGGTTTTCATTTATAATCTTGTTCCTTTCCAGGTGTTCGACCACTCTCCTCCTGATAATCTTCTCCATGACTTTGCACACAATACATGTCAGAGAGACAGGTCTGTAGTTTAGTGCCTCGTTTCTGTTTCCTTTCTTAAATATGGGACTACATTAGCTGTCTTCCATTTCTCAGGTAGTTGCCCAGTTTCAAGGGATGTGTTGAAGATTGTGGTTAGAGGCACGCACAGCATCTCTGCTCCTTCTCTAAGGACCCATGGGGAGATGTCCGGTCCCATCGCCTTTGAGGTGTCAAGGTCACTTAAGAGCTTCACCTCCTCCTCAGTTGTTCGTATGTCATCCAACACTTGTTGGTATATTCCCTCTTGATGTTCCCTTCTGTGCTGTCTTCCCACAGCCCTTCCTGTCTCTACTGTAAAAACTTCCTTAAATCTCTTGTTCAGCTCCTCGCATACCTCCTGATCATTTCTTGTGAGTTCTCCACCTTCTGTCCTTAATCTGATCACCTGGTCTTTGACTGTTGTCTTCCTCCTGATGTGGCTATACAACAGTTTCGGGTCAGTCTTGATTCTCGATGCTATGTCATTTTCATACTGTCGCTGGGCCTCCCTCCTTACCTGTGCGTACTCATTCCTGGCTCTGCGACTGATCTCCCTATTTTCGTGTGTTCTCTGCCTTCTGTACTTTTTCCATTCTCTATTGCATTTTGTTTTTGCCTCCTTACACCGTCGGGTAAACCAGGGGCTCGTTCTGGTCTTCCCGTTGTTACTGTTGCCCTTGGGAATAAACCTTTCCACTGCCTCCTTGCATTTTGTTGTTACATATTCCATCATTTCATTTACTGGCTTTCCTGCCAGTTCTCTGTCCCACTGGACCTCCCGCAGGAAGTTCTTCAACCCTATGTAGTCCCCTCTTTTATAGTCAGGCTTTTCCCATTCAGCTCCTGTTATTCTCTCCACTTGCAGCTCTATGTATTCAAAGCACAGAACCACGTGGTCGCTAGCTCCTAGGGGACTCTCATACTTGATGTCCTCAATATCTGAGCTGCCCAGGGTGAACACAAGGTCCAATCTTGCTGGTTCATTCTCCCCTCTCACTCTGGTAGTATCCTTAACATGTTGGTGCATGAGGTTTTCCAGCACCACGTCCAACATCCTGGCTCTCCATGTTTCGGGACCCCCATGTGGCTCCAGGTTTTCCCAGTCTATCTCCCTGTGGTTGAAATCCCCCATAACCAGCAACTTTGCTCTGCTGGAGTGAGCTCTTCTTGCCACCTCAGAAAGTGTGTCCACCATTGCTCTGTTGCTCTCTTCATATTCCTCTCTTGGCCTCCTGCAGTTCTGTGGTGGATTATACATCACTGCAATGACGACTTTGTGTTCCCCAGACTGAAGTGTACCTGCTATGTAGTCTCTTTCTCCCGTCTCATCTATTCCTTCCATTTTCTCGAATTTCCATCTGTTTTTTACGAGCAGAGCAACCCCACCTGTGTGTGTGTGTGTATATATATATATATAAATATATATATAATATATATATATATATAAATATATATATAAATATATAATTGTAACTAAAAACGAGTGGTATTTAATCAATAACAATACTGCGACTAGTTGGGGGATCGAACCCGTGTTGTTTTAGTCTGCCTCATGGTGAGCGAAAATCACGATGCTCTAACACACCGGACCATCTAATCCTACAAAGATCACACATACAGCAGAGCTAGGTGTTGAACCATGATCCGAGGACATACGATGGTGTGGGTGCCTCAGGTTAATTTCGTGGTACAAGACTATATATACTGCTTGTGGAGGCTAGTACACCGAACGGGGAGTAGAATGAAATTAGCTCTGAGGCACCCACCCGTGGGACCCCTCGGAAGTAGTGTAGTTTGCCGTGGAATCTGGATGATATAGAAGTGCCCTGCTCCCTTCTTGGATTTCCAGGAGGTAAGGCAGGGTGTCCTGCAGGTAATGAGTGTATCTCCGCAGTCTTCCTATCGGTTCTGGGAGGTGGCAGCCGATGGAGGTATGCTTTGTGGTGGGCGTCCGACTGCCCTCTCTTTTGTTCTCCGAGGTGGCTTAGTGAATGTGAGGTTGCTATCCCGGAGCGCTGGTTTACTGGTGTGAAGGGTAGGGTATGGAATGGGTTCCATGCTGCATCTGCACTGCTGGCGGTTTCCAGATCCTCTTGGGTGAGGGGAGGAGTTTACGGCCTTTCAATGCCTTCAAGTAACTGTCCTTCATTTCCTTTTTTTTTACAAAAATAATATTAAGAAAGAAGTGCTAAAATCATGGAGTCTACGTTGCATGATGTCACTCCTCCTCCCAGGCTCCTTTTGTTACCGCATTCTATTCTCAACCGGCTTTGCTATTGGATCATTCTCCAGACTTTTCCCATATCCCTATGGATTCTGCTGGTGATACTTCGTCACCTGCTCCAGGTGCTGAGGCTCTGCCCATTTTTTCTATTGCCTCTGCCTCTTGCACGCCTTTAATTATCGTCCTGCTTCTAATACAGTACAACGGTTTTCAGATCGCCCACCTGCCTCAGGTCGGGCCGCCTGTGGTCCTATGCCTAAACACTCCAGACCATTTGCTGATTAAACCTTTCTTTTTCGGAGCCTCATTATGGGCTCTGAAGAAGAAGGATAGGGGAATCAGACCCATTGCTGTCGGTAACACTCTTCGCCGTCTCGTTGTCGAAGCAGCAGTAAGAAACATTCGCACAGAAGCAGCCACTTTGCTCCAACCACACCAACTGGGCTTTGGTGTCTCTCAAGGCAGTGAAGCGCAGCTCATGCAGCAACGGCCTACATCAGGGGCTTACCAGAAAACAAAGCCTTAGTTAAACTAGACTAAGAATGCCCTAAATATGGTGAAAAGAGACGTGATCTTGGCAGCTGTTCAAGAGCACTCCCCAGTCTTTTTTCCTTTATTTCAGCTGGCTACAGCAAAACTTCAATTTTATTGGGTGAGCATGAAACACCCTTATCAGAGGGGGTTCAGCGGGTGACCCACTCGCTCAGTTTCTCTTCTGCATGGTGATAAGAGAACTAGTAAGTTTATCCAGGCTTACATAAATACAGCCACATAGATTATCATACATAGCAACATATGTGTAGAGAACCTAGGATAATCCAAAAGCTTGAGCAGCGAACTCAGTATCTGGTGCCTGGATGATGGCACTTTGGTAGGTATGGAAAAGTCCCTGCTGGAGGACATACAATTGAATCCCTCCAAGTGTGAAATCATCACAACAAACCAGGAAATATTTACAGCTGTGCGAACAATCCTTCTTGAAGCCTCACTTACTACCCAGTCCAAGAACATCCTATTGGGAGTACCGCTGGGTCATCAGTAGTGCTGATGACCCAACCATTGACACTACTCAAGGACAAACTGAATGATCCTTGGTGACTTATTTGTATAAATAAGTCACCATGGGGCCTAAGAGGGTTAGCGATAAAAGCCAACCATAAAGAACTAGCATGCCAACCATGAAGAACTAGGCATGTTTTATGATGCGAGGACATACGTACTGTCGTAGTCGAGAAACTGGAATTACTGAACTCGGTTTCAGTAATAAAGAGGTTTTATACCTTAGTTGTAGGATGTGTTGAAGGTCCGCAGTTACAGTCGTTTTTGGTCTCCTATTTCCTTGCCTGACGCTGTGCTATTCACTGCTGCTTTGAGCATTACTGCTGTTTGATGAATGGGTTGTCATATTGTTCTAGCAAACTGATCGCCTCGATGGCCTACAAGTTAGCTCGTTTAGGGTCTTGTCAGTTACATTCTAAGTCATGTCGAGTCGTACTGAAACATACCAAGTATTGCAGAATACACACACACATACACACACACACACACACACACACACACACACACACACACACACACACACACACACACACACATATACTTGCATACACATATCACTCTTGTATTAATGAGTGATTCTCATAGAAACATGCCTGAAGGTTCATATTAAGAGTATTAACGTTTACAATATATTTAATAAACCCTTAGCACCATATATGTACAGATTAAGTATATGTGACATTAGAAAGTATAGAACGTCATTCTCAAAAAAAAAAAAAAAAAAAAAAAAAAAAAAAATGTATAGGAGTCTAGCTCCTTTATTATTCAATTTACATTAACTTTAAAGATTACCACCTAAACACCTTTCTTATTAAAGGTTTCAACTTTATTTAGTTGGTTTATATTTATCTTGTTGTAATCCCAAAGCGCTACTGAGAAGCCACCTAATTTTACAGTATAACTGGATTAGGATGTAATATGACAAACTTACGAGACCAGAAACAGGCTAGATGCTAGAGGAGGATCAATAACGTGACCTGGTATTCTCTGGAGATATCTTCACTTCTCTTCGTCTGTATCTACGTATTAATTCTCACAGTTTTTCACATATGTTCACATATGCTTACATATGTTCACACACACCAGCTGGTCTTCATTCTCAAAGAACATGCACACATACCAACTGGTCTTATCAACAATACACACATACACACACACACACACACACAAACACACTAGCTGGTCTTGTCTCAAGGTACACACACCCACCAGCTGGTTTTGCTTCACAAGGTGCACACACAAACACACACACATACTGCTCTGGTCTTGTGGCACAAGGTCCACACATACACCAGCTGGTCTTGTGGCACAAGGTACACACATACACCAGCTGGTCTTGTGGCACAAGGTACACACACACACCAGCTGGTCTTGTGGCACAAGGTACACACATACACCAGCTGGTCTTGTGGCATAAGGTACACACATACACCAGCTGGTCTTGTGGCACAAGGTGCACACATACACCAGCTGGTCTTGTGGCACAAGGTAGACATATACGCCAGCTGGTCTTGTGGCAAAAGGTAGACACATACACCAGCTGATTTTGTGGCACAAGGTAGACACATACACCAGCTGGTCTTGTGGCACAAGGTAGACACATACACCAGCTGGTCTTGTGGCACAAGGTAGACACATACACCAGCTGGTCTTGTGGCACAAGGTAAGCACATACACCAGCTGGTCTTGTGACACAAAGTAGACACATACACCAGCTGGTCTTGTGGCACAAGGTAAGCACATACACCAGCTGGTCTTGTGGCACAAGGTAAGCACATACACCAGCTGGTCTTGTGACACAAGGTAAGCACATACACCAGCTGGTCTTGTGGCACAAAGTAGACACATACACCAGCTGGTCTTGTGACACAAAGTAGACACATACACCAGCTGGTCTTGTGGCACAAGGTAGACACATACACCAGCTGGTCTTGTGACACAAGGTAAGCACATACACCAGCTGGTTTTGTGGCACAAGGTAGACACATACACCAGCTGGTCTTGTGGCACAAGGTAAGCACATACACCAGCTGGTCTTGTGGCACAAGGTAGACACATACACCAGCTGGTCTTGTGGCACAAGGTAAGCACATACACCAGCTGGTCTTGTGACACAAAGTAGACACATACACCAGCTGGTCTGGCCTCAGCTCATCAACAAAGTTATGGGAAAAGTTCTACATCGTAAAGGTTCTCGTCTGTACCTCGATGACCGCCTACTCACCTCCTTACAACTTTGATATTAAAAATTAAAACTGCGCCAACTCTTCCTCCTGGCAAGATGACATGTCTCCAAGTATCATCAACTCTCCTGGCACGATGATATGACCACCAAGCATCGTCAGCTGTTTTCGAAATGACATTACCTCAAGCATCACCAGTTATCTCATCGTTCATATCTTTCCTGGTAAGATGACAAACACAGAGCATCACCAGCTCTCTCATTATTTCTCTCTCCTGTTCATGATGTCATGACCACCAAGCATTACCATCTCTCCTGGAAAAAATGACATGAACAACAAGCATTATCAGCTCTTTCATCAAAACGTTCCAGGATTATTCCAATCGTGTTTTCCTACTATTCACAATTCGAGCATGTTAACAAGACATTATCTGAGATCTCTCTATGTCTAAGGCTTAATAGTAAAACTTGTACGAAACGAAGTAAAAGATTCACAGAAACGTATCGAACCATGAAGTCCCGTTCGTAAAAAGTAGCAAAAATTCCTACTCATCAGTATGGATCAAATTAAATTGTTTTTCTTCCAGTAGGAAAGAAAAGTCATCAAAATACCCAAAACCAATTTTGTATGTGTAAATCGCCAAGATTTCAAGGAACTTGCTGTATGGAAAGGCACGCACTCGCATCTTGTTCACTTACATGATGCTGTGCAACAACTGTGTAGCAAAGCGCTAGTTAATACTAGACATAACATCAGCACAGTGTCTAATTGTTAATGAACTTTGAGCTGCAATTGGTGTCGAGAGAAATTTCCGCTGTCTTGCCAGTTATGAGACAGCATGAACTTTGGCTCCTGATCGATGAATTTCATTGCATATCGTCACAAAAGTCATAAGACAAAGGGATGCTTATAGAGACGCCATTCCTGCATTTCTCTGCCTTAGGTGGTAGGCCTACCAAACCCACCTACTAAATCGCTTCAGCGATTTGAATGTAGATTTGACTAAAGCCCTTCAGAGTCCCATGCACAGAAAACTGTTGAAAAAAGTTGCAGCACAAGTTACAGATGGAAATATTCATTCGTGGATCGAAGCATGGCTGTCAAATGGATAGTAAAGCTCTCGTATAAATTTGAGAAAAAAGAACATGGATTGAATATTGAAAAAGACATGTGCTCAAATATTTATAACAGTGTATCATGATAAAGGTTCTGTCCAGTGGTTTATTTACTCTAGGTATACAAAGGGTATGAGAAAGAGGTATATGAAAGCGCACATGAGAGTCAAGTAATGCTGACCGTTAGAGTCAGGCCTATAGTAAAATCGTGAGTTAAGTAATGGTGACCTGTGTGACTAGCTAACGGTTAAGTCGGACCGACATGTAGTCATAGGGAGATGCTAGCAAAATCATTTCATTTTTATTTTTGGTCCAACTTCAATGAAATTTTTACAGCGATTTAAGTAGCATTTGAAGCCTACATACTGTCTGTAGTGACTTCTTTGCCTTAAAAGGTAAATAGAAAAAATAAGTAGTGCCTTATTCAATAGGGCATAAAACTCTCCTTCATCTACAAAATTGTTAAGATGTACAATGCTCTTGTTGACATCAGAGGAAGGATAAGGGTTAGATATTCTTGGTACTAACCCCGTTTGAGCGAAAATGTCAATAGATTGTATAATAAATGTTGAAGTTTATTTTTTTTAAGGATTTTTGGGAGAAAAAAATTAATAAAAACAAAGCGGTAAAAAATATCGCAAATCCCCTTAACATGCCAGTAGAACCATCATTACTCAACGTGTCCAACAATCATGACACTCCTATAAATAATTTTCGCCAAAAATGGAAAATAATGTCAATAACTTATTCCTGAGTTATACATATATTATGTTGTCTGTAAAACTCTATGGTGATGGCGCGCCATATTTCAGTATGTCGCACACCTCAACACATGTTGACAGCTCACAGGCGACTGAGCTTTTATCACTCTCTGAATTTATATAGAGTCCTCAGAGAGGTTGCAATGTAGTGTATTTAGAATGAAACAATCATAAAAATTGTAATTTTTGGAGGAAAAAAAAAAAAACAGCAAGAACAAAAAAATTAAATTTATGGAAAAACATACTTAGAAATATGTTATAAACAAGCTACTTACATCAACATGTTGCCAGAATTATGCACTATTTTTCGGTAAGATATTTTTTCCATAATTTGTCAATTCCCTTTTATCACTATTAAAAAATCGCACCTTCCATAAGACACGTCGTCGCAAGTTTTAATCTCCTGCATGAGGGTTATTTGTTAATGTTGATCTGTAGTGAGGCCGCGAGACTAAACTAATGCTGACATTTAGTGAAGTCGTGAGGTCAGGTAAAGCATATCTGTAGTGAAGTCGTGTAGGCCAGGTAATGCTGACCTGTAGCGAGGTCGTGAGGGGTCAGACAATACTGACCTGTAGTAAGGGTCAGATAATGCTGACTTGTAATGAGACTGAGGCAGGTAAATTTGACAGAAAAGTTGTAATTTCCTGCACTACGAGAACTTCTTCTGAGATTTGAATATTCTGAACTAGTGGTGAACATGTAGCCTTAATAACCCTCGTAGTCGATAGGCTTAAAACCCAATTAACCAGCTGAAAAACTTTAAATATCTCGGTCGTGCAGCGACCAAGATACATAAAGATACAAGAAATACAATCCCCTGTAACTTAATATGTACCAATGGAGTAATGCAGCGTAAGTTTTTAATGCAATTAAATGTTAGTGTTCATGAGGCAAAGAGGCATTCACAAATCAATATATAGAAGCTAATATCCATAATTTTCCCATAAAAAATAGCAAATTAGAACAACCATAGCTCAAATCAAATTGAAATCATTAAGAACGATCAGCTTTGAAGGAAAACTCCGGTGGCATTCTCTTCTTACCTCAGAGAGAAAAGTATCCTTAAATACTCCAGCACATTAAGGTTGAAACTGTTCAAAAGTTGCATTATCAAATTATCGGTGTTGAAGTGTTGAAGCCACTTAGAGGCGACACTCAGAAATAACTCGCATGAAGAGAGGTATATCAATTTTCCAAATTTCTTCCAATAATAAAAGCAAACTTGGACCTACAGAAAGAACAAAATCATTCCAAACTTTTCACTATGAGAGATAAACCAGCTTTTAAGTAATAAGTAAATAAGCAAGTAAATAAGCAAACAAGCAAGCAAATGAGTAATTTATTTAAGGGGAGGATATGTGGAATTCATTAAAATAAGAGCCCCTCACCAGCATAAGGCATCCCACTCCCATTCTTCAAGAAGGGTAAGCCAGTTATGTAACGTAAAATATTACTGTATCCTCTATGGAGGATACACAACAATTTGGAAGCCAAACATAAAAGGCTTTCTGAAGCTATTTATTGTAAACCAATTACCGGAATTATCTAAACTAAAATGAGCGAAGGGGTACCGTTATATAAGCTAAGATGTTATGTAGTTTTAAAAATAGGTTAGATAAATACATGAGTGGGTGTGGGTGGGTGTGAGTTGGACCTGACTAGCTTGTGCTACTAGGTCAGATGCCGTGCCACTTACTGAAGTGAATGTGACTGACCTTACTAGGTTAAGGCATTGGCTTAAGCCAGTGTCAGAATTTGACGTGCCTCGCATTGGCCAGTAGGCCTGCTGCAGTGTTCCTTCTTTATGTTCTTAAGTACCAGCACATATCAATAATAGTTGACCAGTGCTGAAAATTAGTAGCTGATCGGACAAGTTGTTGGTAACTAACAAAGGAAAGGCTGTGGTACAACATATTTCAGAGTTCACTAACTTTGTGAAACTTAAGGCGATGAGAAGGAGTGTTTCCAATATTCCTCTTTTTATTTATGCAGATCTATTCTATTTAAAGCTCGAATTCTCTAACAAAATTTTTTTTTCAGAAATCCAGCTTGATACTGGGAAATTGACTCGATCTAAGCCGAAATTTAATAAATATTATTTCTAACTACGATACGGCAATGTTTCATATTTTTTTACACCGGGTTTGAGAAGGTTAGGATAAGGATTCCTAACATTACTGACAAGCTATTTACAAATTAAGGATTCCTAGATTATTGACAAGCTAAGAGCTGTTACCTGCATCTGCTCATTTGAAAGCATTTTTTATTGTTTAAAGCCTACCGGAAGAGACATTCTCTAATTTCTACTTAGAAGCTAACATATTTAATAAAAGTGGCAGTTTAACATTAACATAGCTCATAATAATAACCAGACTTTTTTTTTTACTGAATTTTATCAACAGTGGAAATTTAAAGCCGGTCAGAAAAGGCATTATTCAGTAATTGGTTTGGATTCAACGAATCCAAGTATTATCATTTTCAATAAAATTTCTGATTTGCACTTAAATAATCTAATATTTTAGGGTGTCATCTTTCTTATGGAATACGTAAGAGTTAAAGCCAATAAGAACATAAGAAAGTAGGAGCACTCCAGCAGGCCTACTGACACATGCGAAGCAAGTCCATGTTACCCTCCGGCTTAGCCCAATGGCCCACCTAGTCAGGTCACTTCCACTTAAGGAAAGAGCACGGCATCAGACCTAGTAGCACAAGCTAGTCAGATCCAACTCACACTCACTTATGTATTTATCTAGCCTATTTTTAAAATTACACAACGTTTTAGCCTCTATAACTGTACTCGGGAGTTTGTTCCACTCATCTACAACCCTATTACTAAACCAGTGCTTTCTTATATCCTTCCTGAATCTGAATTTTTCCAACTTAAAACCATTGCTGCGAGTCCTGTCTTGGCTGGAAATTTTCAGCACGCTATTTACATCCCCTTTATTTATTCCTGTTTTCCATTTATACACCTCGATCATATCCCCCCTAATTCTACGCCTTTCTAGAGAGTGCAGATGCAGGGCCTCAGTCTATCCTCATAGGGAAGATTTCTGATACGTGGGATCAACTTTGTCATCCTCCTCTGTACGTTTTCCAGAGCATTTATATTCATTCTGTAATACGGTGACCAGAACTGTGCAGCATAATCTATATGAGGCCTAACCAACGATATATAAAGTTGAACCTGAGGACTTCTATTATATGTACTACTAGATATGAAGCCAATTATTCTGTTAGCTTTATTGCGAACGCTAATGCACTGTTGTCTTGGTTTTAGATTACTGCTAACCAGAACTCCTAAATCCTTTTCGCAATCAGTAGTATTAAGATTTACATTTAGTTTATATGTGGCATGGTTATTTTCCTGTCCAACATTTAGAACTTTGCATTTGCCTATGTTAAACTGCATCTGCCACTTCTCCGACCACTTCATCAGTCTATTTAAATCATCCTGGAGTGTTCTAGTGTCTTCATTAGAATGAATTGGACGGCTTATTTTGGTGTCATCAGCAAATTTGCTTATGTCGCTATTAATTCCCTCATCTATGTCGTTTATGTAAATTGTGAACAACAAAGGGCCCACCACTGAACCCTGTGGAACATCGTTTGTGACGTGCCCCTATTTATGCAAACTCTCTGCTGCCTATTTGTCAACCATGTTTCTACCCAGAAAAAAATTCTCCTCCTATTCCGTGTGCCTTAAGTTTCCTCAATAGCTTCTGATGTGGAACTCTATCGAAAGCCTCACCGAAGTCCATATGCAAAATATCATATTCATTACCATGATCTACCTCTTCAAACCCCTTAGAGAAAAAAGTTAGTAAATTCGTAAGACAGGAATGCCCCTTTGTAAAACCGTGTTGAGATTCATTAATCAGTTTATTCCTATCAAGATGGCTCCGAATTGCTTCGGCAATTATTGATTCCATAAATTTTCCCACTATGGAGGTAAGGCTTATTGGTCTATAGTTCGAAGCCAAGGACCTGTCACCTGCCTTGTAAATAGGTATTACATTTGTCATTTTCCATTTATCAGGCACTATGCCAGTTTGTAGTGATATGTTAAAAAGATTAGCCAAAGGTAAGCAAAGTTTCCCCTTACATTCCTTTAACACCCTTGCAAACAGTTCATCAGGGCCTGGGAATTTAAGTTTTAATTTGTCTATTTGTCTAAGGACCATGTCACTAGTTACTGCAATCGTGCATAGTTTATCGTCCTGATCTACATAATCTATTATCTCTGGAATTTCGCTAGTATTTTCCTGGATAAAAACTGAGAGGCATTTTTTAGTTATTGGTTGGAAATCAATATCTGAATTATTTAATAAAACTTGGAAATGTATACTTATTCTGCTCAATTATCTCAAATTTTGCTTTCTGGAAAACATACCAGGGCTGACAGTTTGAAGCAGATCGGAAGAAGCATTCATTAGCTATTGTACGGATTTGAACGATTCCACGTTGGATAAAGAAATTTATCGCTTTGTTCAATTATTCCCCCACCCAAACTAAATTAAATGGGCATTATTTTGACCGTAAGATGCATCAAGCATTACATATTGAAACTCTTCAGTAGAGATGAACTTAAATATATTAAACGTGATTTATCAGAAATTAAATCCCACAATGTTGTACACACAAAACTGGATGATGTGCACTATTACACTTGAATGTCAACGAATTAAGTGGACCTTTTTTGGTAATTGATTTGTAAGCTCTCGGAGCTAATCTAGCACTCTGGGAAATGGTTCCACTTTTGTTGTGGAACCATTGTTCGTAGAATCTTCGTCTAATAACACTTAATGAACGCTTCACTATGTATGATCTGTTGTGCAATGTTACTGCGATCTTACTATATCTCTAAGTATTTAGAAAAGCATCAAATATAAAAGCATTATTGAACGTGCCACTGATTCAGTCGTCGGAGGATCTAACTTTTAAATTGTAAAATTTTTCCACAACTGGAAGAAATACAGAAAGTCAAAAGAAGGTATTAGTTGTTGATATTCACTCACTGAATAAAGCGAGTTAATTACAGTCGTCAGAGCAAGTGGGTGGCCACCTTTTACCACCACCGATCACTATACATATCTGAACGTCCACCATACAAGTTTCAGGAAGTAGCACAGTACTTTTAATTATCTTTCATGCATTAAACAAATGAAACATACACGGATACACGTAACAGTTAAATAGACTGCATAGAAATTTTCACTGGAAAAGGTATTCTTTCTGGAAAATAGTGCCTCTTATTTTTTCACTTTACCTGAATCCGAGTCAATTTACCCAAAATATGTGCCCTTTACCTTTTGCGCGTCCCCTACCCCAACTATTACCTAGATGATAGAGACATAAGATCGACGATATTGTTATTTCAATCCCTTTGTGTTCACTACTTCATTCAAGGCATGATAGATATCAGAACTGGAGAGAAATCAGAGACCCTTTACTGACTTTCTGGAATTGATTAATTAATGAAATTTCTGAGAGCTCCTATAAATACTTAGATTCTCTGGAGCTAAGAAGCGAAAGGCACTGGTGTACTGTTTACGGCATTTATTAATTAGGGTAAAGTATTGTAGCAGAGTCTACCGGCACATGCTAGGTAATTCCTTCTCCAGTCTCTAGCTTCATGTCACTTAACTCCCTCCCACTGTATGGGCTGCCTAGCTGCCAATTTAACAATTTTTATGTACAAATTGGCATAGTGATTCTTCCATTCTATAGCTTAAAACTATTTGATTCTGTTTCTTGCTCTTAAGGAAAGGCTTTAATTTTTGAAGAATTATGTAAGAGCGTTGGCATATTTAAATGACGAAAATGCGATTATGGGTTTCGTTGCTGGAATTATGCTAAGCATGAAAATAAACATTTCGTGAACATGCTAAACATGGAATAATAAACATTTTATGAACATTTGAGGCCAAAGAAGTAATACGAAGGAAAAAAATTTTGGTTCCTTGAAACACATAGTTACATATAACACAGATGGTAAAACACTGTATACATATTTCCTTTATACATTTTCTGAAACTAGAGACATTCAGCTAATGGAAAATTAATATGAATATTCGTCAATTCAAATGCTAACACCATTCAGATTATTTTTTAAAGCTATTTGAACGTGGGTATGAAGACTGGACCTTGTTTACTGTGTTTTAGTTCGATGTGAACTATGGAAGCAGATAAGGTGAACATTCTGTTGTTTTAATTGTTTATCGTGTTCCTGTAAGAGAAGTTCAGCTTTGTCCCACGCAGAACACTTTTCAAATATGTACCGGGTATCATCCATCTTATAGAAATCATCACCTTAACATTTTGTAGCCATAAGATAGGGCATTCTCTTGTTATTTAAGGAAAAACAATATCACTATTTAATTAAGGAAAAGTGGGTCCTAAGCAGCCGAATAACAGCCCGAGTCTCTTGCTCTCCGGGACACACAGTCACGCAGACAATTAAAGGGACGCGTGAGTTTCTACCTTGTCAATAATTACTATCGTATTTACTTTCGTAAGGAACTCTAGGATCTTTCCTTAATTCATGGTATACCTTAAATCTTAATTCATGATAGAACTTAAATCTTTGTGTTGCAGAGGACTGAGCTTTGCTCAGACCTCTGCAACACCTCTGCAACTTAGGTGCCTCTTAAAGGTCGTCTCTAGTTTCATCACTGATTCTAACAATTTTAACCTTAAAAAGAATAGTTTAGTAACAAATTTGTCTTTCCTTCCCGTAATTTAACGGGAATGAAAAATTTTCACTATTTTACACATAAAATTTGCATATGCGCACCTACAAATTCTTCAGCGTTGAGTTAGGAAGCAACTGTATTGAAGGTTTTAACCAAGGCAGCAAAAGGTCATTCCAGGATGCTGGGAATGCGTTCAAAAATTTTTGTCAAAGGCCACCTGCACATACCTGTTGTTCTTAGAATCTTTCCCGAGCTACGGTATAACACAGCAGAAAATATGAAGCCGATGGTCTTTTTTTTCCGGCATTATTAGCGAGCAAAAGACATGAAAGTGGGAAATAATAATAATAATCTGTTTAGAGAGGAGAGTCGTATGTTAACATAGGCTGCCTTTACACACAGTTTCGCCCTCAACGTTTCACTCAGTAGCGCATGATGAATGTCGGTACACGGATTGTGGTTAAAAATATTTGCAGTTTCTATGTAAAAAAAATAATCAGTGAGGAGGGGAAATCTCAGATGTCTTGAGTCAGTCTTTTACAAGTTAGTGAAAAGTTTGGCACGACAATCTTTTCTCGAACTATTTTTTGTCTGTCAATATTGGATAGTTGTCAGCGGTGTATGCACGCGAGGTTCAGCTCTAAAGTTTTGTCTGAAAGAATATTTTTCGAGTAAAAGTCACCTCTCTCTCTCTCTCTCTATCTGTCTATCTCTCTATCTCTTTCTCTATCTATCTATCCATCCATCCATCTCTGTCTTTTTCTCTCTCATCTGAACGGACTGAAACTCTCCCTGGTGTATATTATTTGTATTTTTTAGTGGATTTGGATTTTGTTGGTGAAACTTTGTCAGTTTTATAGAATATATTTTTATATCAAATCAGAGTTTTTTAAAAACAAAATCAAATCATTTTTCTCGTACAGATCTGCAGAAATTTTTAAACGAAATGGAACTGAAAAAAAACGGAAACTGAAAAATATTGAAAACTCGCGATTTTATGGTGTTTTTAAAATTTATCAAGTGCGGAGAATCCTGAAACACTACATTTTCCAATGTTCTTTTTAAGGAACCGATCGTACGTAGAGTCAGTCTGGTCTTCCACTAGCTTCCTGCCTTCCATTTATAACTTCTGCTCAGTTCTGTAAACATCATTGGTTTCCTCCGATGTGATCTTCAAAATTTTATATCTAGTGTATCCTCTTTAGAAGAATGTTGGTAGGTTAGTGAATTGTGTAGAAGAAATTGCATTGCCTTGCTGTAAATAACTGGATTATATTTCCTCATAGGGCTCTTGATCCAGGGAGCTTTACTTATCTTCTCTTCCCTTCGATCTAATTTGAATGCTTTCTAATTATCAGAAGCTATATGAATGCCTCCTCTCCCCTGATTTAGAATGTTCCAAAAATTAAAATAAAACAATTCTGAATAGCATCAATCTTTATGGCAGGATGAGGCGTTTTTTGGGTGGTTTAGTTTACAGGTGAAGACTTTGCTGGACTTTGTACAGTAACTGGAGAATGTTTCCTCTGATCGGTTATAAACTCTTTGTTGATGTTTTCCTCAAAGGAAACTGTTCTTTAATTTAAAGTTGTGTAAGCTTAATGTGCCATCATTATTAAACACATTATTTAGTGGAGAATGTCTCTTCCGATCAGCAGTAAGTCACAGTGTTCGACTTTATTTAGTTATCCTAGGATAATGTATATTATGCACTTTTTATTTTTTTTTTTTTTTTTTTATTATCACACTGGCCGATTCCCACCAAGGCAGGGTGGCCCGAAAAAGAAAAACTTTCACCATCATTCACTCCATCACTGTCCTGCCAGAAGGGTGCTTTACACTACAGTTTTTAAACTGCAACATTAACACCCCTCCTTCAGAGTGCAGGCACTGTACTTCCCATCTCCAGGACTCAAGTCCGGCCTGCCGGTTTCCCTGAACCCCTTCATAAATGTTACTTTGCTCACACTCCAACAGCACGTCAAGTATTAAAAACCATTCGTCTCCATTCACTCCTATCAAACACGCTCATGCATACCTGCTGGAAGTCCAAGCCCCTCGCACACAAAACCTCCTTTACCCCCTCTTTCCAACCTTTCCTAGGCCGACCCCTACCCCGCCTTCCTTCCACTACAGACTGATACACTCTTGAAGTCATTCTGTTTCGCTCCATTCTCTCTACATGTCCGAACCACCTCAACAACCCTTCCTCAGCCCTCTGGACAACAGTTTTGGTAATCCCGCACCTCCTCCTAACTTCCAAACTACGAATTCTCTGCATTATATTCACACCACACATTGCCCTCAGACATGACATCTCCACTGCCTCCAGCCTTCTCCTCGCTGCAACATTCATCACCCATGCTTCACACCCATATAAGAGCGTTGGTAAAACTATACTCTCATACATTCCCCTCTTTGCCTCCAAGGACAAAGTTCTTTGTCTCCACAGACTCCTAAGTGCACCACTCACTCTTTTTCCCTCATCAATTCTATGATTCACCTCATCTTTCATAGACCCATCCGCTGACACGTCCACTCCCAAATATCTGAATACGTTCACCTCCTCCATACTCTCTCCCTCCAATCTGATATTCAATCTTTCATCACCTAATCTTTTTGTTATCCTTATAACCTTACTCTTTCCTGTATTCACCTTTAATTTTCTTATTTTGCACACCCTACCAAATTCATCCACCAATCTCTGCAACTTCTCTTCAGAATCTCCCAAGAGCACAGTGTCATCAGCAAAGAGCAACTGTGACAACTCCCAATTTATGTGTGATTCTTTATCTTTTAACTCCACGCCTCTTGTCAAGACCCTCGCATTTACTTCTCTTACAACCCCATCTATAAATATATTAAACTAAAGCCTAAATTAAACTTACTAATTTACCTACTTAATTTTTTTTTTATATTTAGAATGATAGTCAATGTTAGAGAAAAGTTTGGATTGATTCTTACCTTCGTAGGTTCTAATTTTTTTATGGAACTGGAAAAAGTGAAATAATGGCTGTCATGCGATAATTTCTTAGTGTCTCGTTCCAATGACTTGAACACTTCAACGAGTGTGAAGAAACTCAGTGGCTTCAGTGTTATTGTACTCTTGTATTTTCGATGTTAGTTTGTCTCCTCTTCAGTTTGTCTTCAAAGATGGTGGTTCTTAGAGAAAGATTTGAATTATATTGTGGCTGAGAGTCTTCTAGTTTGCCATTGTCATTGAAGAACTTTGGATATTAGTTTCTATGTGATAAATTTTTGATGAGTTTTTCTGATTCGTTTCAAATATTCACTGCAAATATTTAACTTCGCTATAAATTTATGCCGCACTCTTCTCTATTCCTGATGAAGAATGAGACACTTGTCCAACATTTGGGAATGTTTACTGCGGAAACATTTCCAGAATAAACATTTCCATAAGCCCCACCCGTGGTATGGTTTCTTTGCGATCGTGTCATTTGGATTTCGTGAGTAACATTTCCAAGTGTCTCATTCTTTAACGAGTCAAGTTTTTAAACAATTTACATGACAGTATTCCTAATGCATACAATGATGTACAGACAGAGTGGGATTTGCAATACAAGGAAACCGTTCTCGGAATTCCCTGGGACTGAAATACATCTAGTTGTTATTTACATTATTCATGTGACTCTCAAAAGCAATAAGATGTGTGATGGCTTCATTCTGCTTCCACTACGCGGGAAATAGACGAATTGTACTCACCTGGAAAGCAATATTGTGTTGTGTGTTCTGACTCTTCTTGAGAACATTAATCGTGTCTTCGCCTTTTCTCTGTTTCATCTAAAAAGAATAAATTCACCGAGAGGTATATGTCTCTAAACGCATATATGCTGAGAATTTGAGTTACTCTAGGGATTAAATTGTTTGTCTACTGGTGAAAAAGGTGATACTCAGCTTTAATAACTATCGTGTTGTCGATAATCTTTCAACTTAATCAGCCACCTTCTAGAAAACATTGACCTACAAATGAGCACCGTGGAGGGGGAAAAAATATACCCGTAACCTACACTTAAGAAAGGATACTCGACACGACGTTTTTGAACTCCGGAACCATCAATATGTCACATCTGAGAGAGAAAAGGAGAGATAAACAAGACAGTCTGCTTGATATGATAGGGAAGGAATCAGAAAATAGTTCAAGAAACAAAAATATATGAAAATATTCTAAGAGGAAAGTACTAATAGCAGTATCCAATCACTTTATTTCGCAATATGCAGTATAGTTTAAAGAAAATATTCAAAATATATTACATACAGATACAAAAATACATTAATATTGTTGCATTATACAATTCTTAGTTACACTGAATATCTCACAATTATGCATTCCTCAGCTGCTCATTATTTAGTAAACTTAAGTGTTGTGGTTTAATCGATTTCACTCATTTCGAAATACAATATACTTGTCCCAGAGATACGTCCCCACAAACATCCAGACGACGAGAGGTTAAATTTGGTCGAGGTTTCCAACAGAGAAACGTTTTATATATCCGACTCAACTTTAACCGATAAAAATTCTTGTGAAAAATTTAATTTTGGATTTAGTAACGTTCTTCACCAGTTTCAATTTTTAAGATAAAAGTATTTTTCACATTAACTGAAATGTTCCGAAACACGATAATAAATAAATATTTATTATTTAGAAAGAACTATAACAATGTGATCACTGCAGGAACATTGTCTTTGGACTTATTATAACAGTTACCTAAGTTAATGTTATAATGGCGATATAAATGAAAATGAAGACTTGTTGGAAAACAAGAGTTTGTCAGGACAACGTTTCGCTCTCTGTAGATCTTTATCTAGCAATGATTTGATGAAGTTTCACACAGTGAAACATTATTTGGCCGAGCTCTCCACGGAGCGAGACATAATAAAGCTCTCCACGGAGCGAGACATAATAAAGCTCTCCACGGAGCGAGACATGATAAAGCTCTCCACGGAGCGAGACATAATAAAGCTCTCCACGGAGCGAGACATAATAAAGCTCTCCACGGAGCGAGACATAATAAAGCTCTCCACGGAGCGAGATAATAAAGCTCTCCACGGAGCGAGACATGATAAAGCTCTCCACGGAGCGAGACATAAAGCTCTCAACTGAGCGAGACATGATAAAGCTCTCCACGGAGCGAGACATGATAAAGCTCTCCACGGAGCGAGACATGATAAAGCTCTCCACGGAGTGAGACATAAAGCTCTCCACGGAGCGAGACATAATAAAGCTCTCCACGGAGCGAGACAAAGCTCTCCACGGAGCGAGACAAAGCTCTCCACGGAGCGAGACATAATAAAGCTCTCCACGGAGCGAGACATAATAAAGCTCTCCACGGTGCGAGACAAAGCTCTCCACGGAGCGTGACATAATAAAGCTCTCCACGGAGCGAGACATGATAAAGCTCTCCACGGAGTGAGACATAAAGCTCTCCACGGAGCGAGACATAATAAAGCTCTCCACGGAGCGAGACATGATAAAGCTCTCCACGGAGCGAGACATGATAAAGCTCTCCACGGAGCGAGACATGATAAAGCTCTCCACGGAGCGAGACATGATAAAGCTCTCCACGGAGCGAGACATGATAAAGCTCTCCACGGAGCGAGACATGATAAAGCTCTCCACGGAGCGAGACATGATAAAGCTCTCCACGGAGCGAGACATGATAAAGCTCTCCACGGAGCGAGACATGATAAAGCTCTCCACGGAGCGAGACATGATAAAGCTCTCCACGGAGCGAGACATGATAAAGCTCTCAACGGAGCGAGACATGATAAAGCTCTCCACGGAGCGAGACATAAAGCTCTCAACGGAGACACATAAAGCTCTCCACGGAGTGAGACAAAGCTCTCCACGGAGCGAGACATAAAGCTCTCCACGGAGCGAGACATGATAAAGCTCTCCAAGGAGCGAGGCATGATAAAGCTCTCAACGGAGCGAGACATGATAAAGCTCTCCAAGGAGCGAGGCGTGATAAAGCTCTCCACGGAGTGAGACATGATAAAGCTCTCCACGGAGCGAGACATGATAAAGCTCTCCACGGAGCGAGACATGATAAAGCTCTCCACGGAGCGAGACATGATAAAGCTCTCCACGGAGCGAGACATAATAAAGCTCTCCACGGAGCGAGACATAATAAAGCTCTCCACGGAGCGAGATAATAAAGCTCTCCAAGGAGCGAGACATGATAAAGCTCTCCACGGAGCGAGACATGATAAAGCTCTCCACTGAGCGAGACATGATAAAGCTCTCCACGGAGCGAGACATGATAAAGCTCTCCACGGAGCGAGACATGATAAAGCTCTCCACGGAGCGAGACATGATAAAGCTTTCCACGGAGCGAGACATGATAAAGCTCTCCACGGAGCGAGACAAAGCTCTACACTGAGCGAGACATAATAAAGCTCTCCACTGAGCGAGACATAATAAAGCTCTCCACTGAGCGAGACATAAAGCTCTCCACGGAGCGAGACAAAGCTCTCCACGGAGCGAGACAAAGCTCTCCACGGAGCGAGACATGATAAAGCTCTCCACGGAGCGAGACATAATAAAGCTCTCCACTGAGCGAGACATGATAAAGCTCTCCACGGAGCGAGACACGATAAAGCTCTCCACGGAGCGAGACATGATAAAGCTCTCCACGGAGCGAGACAAAGCTCTCCACGGAGCGAGACATGATAAAGCTCTCCACGGAGCGAGACATGATAAAGCTCTCCACGGAGCGAGACAAAGCTCTCCACGGAGCGAGACATAATAAAGCTCTCCACTGAGCGAGACATAAAGCTCTCCAATGAGCGAGACATAATAAAGCTCTCCAATGAGCGAGACATAATAAAGCTCTCCACTGAGCGAGACATAATAAAGCTCTCCAATGAGCGAGACATAATAAAGCTCTCCAATGAGCGAGACATAATAAAGCTCTCCAATGAGCGAGACATAATAAAGCTCTCCAATGAGCGAGACATAATAAAGCTCTCCACTGAGCGAGACATGATAAAGCTCTCCACTGAGCGAGACATGATAAAGCTCTCCACGGAGCGAGACATGATAAAGCTCTCCACGGAGCGAGACATAATAAAGCTCTCCACGGAGCGAGACATAATAAAGCTCTCCACGGAGCGAGACATGATAAAGCTCTCCACGGAGCGAGACATAATAAAGCTCTCCACGGAGCGAGACATAATAAAGCTCTCCACGGAGCGAGACATAAAGCTCTCCACGGAGCGAGACATGATAAAGCTCTCCACGGAGCGAGACATAATAAAGCTCTCCACGGAGCGAGACATGATAAAGCTCTCCACGGAGCGAGACATGATAAAGCTCTCCACGGAGCGAGACATGATAAAGCTCTCCACGGAGCGAGACATGATAAAGCTCTACAGGCAGAAAAACATGATAGCAATAAAACCTCATCATTTTACTGTGAATCACAAAATAAAATGCAAAGAAATAAAGTGAAGCGAAATAGTTCACTTAAAACAGGATATAAGGGAACATTTTATTAACAGTACTTATCCTGTTGACAGAAGAGTGAATGAAGAGAATGCAGAACTTTGAAGAGCTCGGGGCAACACGATACATTATGTCACCAAGAACTATTAAGGGTGATGGACTGATTACATCGTCTTCAAGTATCTTCTGCTTCTATCAACTTTTCTGTACTCGACTGAAGAAGCCTACTGTGTAGGCGAAACGTTTCGAAATAAAGATACCTAACTGTTGCATATGTGTCTTACCTAAAAACTATTAAGAACCTAATGGCATTAGCCAGAAAAGTTAATATAACTAAAAAGGGAATAGACAGGTGTATTTATTTATTTATTATTAAACGCCAAAGTGTAGGGGTTTCGGGGAATCCACATGGAGACACACACACTATGTAATACATGAACTCTGGATTTCGTTCTACATCACAGTTCTTCAGCAGTTGGAGAGGTGAAAAGTTATGGTTTTAATAATTATGAATTCTTGTCACAAGTATGCTGAGGGGCTGGGTCAACAAATTTAATCAATGAATAGAGTAGCTGGACGTAGCATACATTTCCATCTGGTTGTGTGAGATGTAATTGCAAGGTTGTAGTCAAGGGTGCGTGGTCACGGCGTGGGAGTCTTAAGTCAGGAGTAGGGTTGTGTGTCCTCATATCCAGGTTTGGTCTCACTTTCTAGGTGTTCAAGCTGTATATTTATGGTCACTTCTTTGTGTTTTAATATGAAAGTTTATAACACCAAAATCAGTTCACACAAGGTGTAAAAATTGTTGAATATAGCCATTAAATGATCCAGACAGTAAAAACGTCGTGCAGATATGTAGACTAACGTGATGCAGATATGTTGACGACAGTTACACTGTCTGGAGCAACAAATGTTTGTTAATATCAATCACCAGTACAAAAGTAAAGAAGGATGTGTTGCCTTCAGTGAAAATATGAGCGCGTAGTTCACTTCCTATTTTACTAATTAAGGCATTTTTTTGCATTTTTGACGTTAGTAAGTAGGAAACAGCCTTCATGTACCATGTCCAGTATATCGGCTTGAAACCGACAAGCTAACAGACACTGGGAGAGTGTGGAGAGTATTGACCGTGAATGACATGTTGACACTAGTTCTTTTCATTCCCTAGGATTTTTTATCCACTCTTTGTTCAAAATCTGAGCCTGGACTCCCTTCTAATCTACACAGAGTGCGAGTGATACCAATACTACAAGAGTCCAAGAGGATACGACATATATTCCTCAGTGCCAGACATAAATCTCCTGTTTAAGATATTTCGTGGCAATTTGTAGATTTTTTGGCCATTGTAATAATAATAATAATAATAATAATAATAAACTTTATTTCTACAAGTACATGATACAATTTATTCAGGTCTAGCTGACACCAAAGACGCACTGTACAGAAAGTCCCTGGTTATGTAGAGTATTTCGGGCAGCTTAGGTTAATTTTGTCCGGAGGATGAGACCCACACCATTCGGCTAACACCCAGGTACCTACTTATTCCTAGGTGAGCATGGGCAGCAGGTGTCTTAAGGAAACACGTCCAATGTTTCCACCCGTACCGGGGATCGAACCACGGACACTTAGTGTGTGAGCTGAGTACCGCCTAAACTCTGGAAGGAATCAGTGAACTCTAACACGTGTGACAATGCTCATCCAATTATTTGGAGAAGAGGCAGTAGAATCAGAGTGCCCTGTCCTCCACCACCATCCAATCTCCTTTTTCCATTATCCACTTTTTTCCTGACCCTATGCTATCCCCCTTAATCCTTCTCGAATCTTTCATTCCCGTGTCCCTTTCTCCACCTATTCCTTCAGAATCTCAGTTCAGCGAGCAATCTCTTAAAAGCCTTCAAAACAGTCTGTGCCTTGACTCAGCCACACAACACACGGCTATATATAGCAAACAGACGCAGTCGTCGACTTCTAAAAGAATCACCGGAACCCAGGAATTATCAAATTGTGAACCACACAACTAATATTTAATAATTATGTAAGTGAACCACACAACTAATATTTAATAATTATCGGAGTGAACCACACAACTAATACTGAATAAATATCAGTATGAACCACACAACTAATATTTCATAAATATCAGAGTGAACCACACAACTATTTCTTAATTATTAGCAGAGAAAACTAAGCTACATTTACAATTCTTACACTGCATATACTATGTAGACTGTACACTGTCATATCATTCCTTAGTCGTAACAAACTGAACCACTGTACCTTGATACCTTCCCTTTCCTTAGAATAAAATCAACTACCTTGATATCTGTAGCCAATCAGGGTTTAGGACTTGTTCGTGAGCACAGTAAAATTTCAAAATCAACAACAGTAACACTACTACTACTAATCATAATAATAATAATAATAATATCTCATCATTACAACAGATTATGACTGACGTAAATCAAGTTAAATATTAAAATCTGTTTAATACCATCATTGACTTTCTCTTTAATTATGCAAAGACAAACACAGAAAAATTTCCTCGATATCAAGCACAGTTCTGAACACAAGTTGGTAAACACGCGGATGAAGGTAATTACTGTAATTAACTGCCAGGATTAGTAACCAAAACAAAAGTTGCTGCAGCCTGCGTACCTGCAACCAGCTGCTGCAACCAGCACTGCTGCAACCTGCGCTCCTGCGGTCATTGCTGCTGCAACCAGCACTGGTGCAGCCTGCATTCCTGTAGTCATCGCTGCTGTAACCAGCACAAATACGGCCGACAATCTTGCAGCCAATGCTGTTGTAACCAGCACTCCTACAGTCAGTACCCCTGTAGGCCATGCTACTACAAGAGAGGTTGCTACAGGTCACATTACTGCAGGAGAAACTGGTACAGGCTACGTTACTACAGAAGAGGCTGTTACAGGTCACGCTTCTACAAAAGCTGTTACAGGTTATACTACTGCAAAAGAGGCGGTTTCAGGCCACACGCTACTGCAGGAGAGGCTGCTGTAGTAAACATTACTACAGGAGAGGCTGTTACAGCCCACGATACTACAGAAGAGGTTGCTGTACTACACACTACTACAGTAGAGGCTGTTACAGGCCTCACTGCTACAGGAGAGGCTGTTACAAGCCACTATGCAGTAGAGGCTGTTACATGTCACGTTACTGCAGGAGAGGCTGCTGTAGAATAGGCAGCCGAAGCTACTGGAAGAGGGCATGAGAATATGTAGTAGGATGGAAGGATAGGTGGTAGGGTGATAGGTATTATGAAAACAGGCGTAGTCTAGTGGTCTGCACACCTGGTTGTGGAGGATAATCAAAGTAGAAATAAGGAAAGAGCAAAGGACAAAGGACTTACTAGATACACCTTACTCAGTCCTTTGAAACGAATTGGTTGGTTAAATTCTCTCACGTGAAGAAAGAGAGCATTAGAATCTTCTAATGCTATGTTTATGTTGTTTTAATCTTAGTTCAAGACTTTTAAAAGTTTGACCGTAATAAACAATGTGGCAAAAATTTATTACGTTCAAACTGGGAGAAGTCTCGTAAAAAAGCAGTTTTGAAAATAATATGGATATTACTTTTGGGTAATGCAAATTAGATTCATTTATAATTAATAAAATTTGGGAAGAATTTAGAATACATGATTCAAATAACCTTTTTAGGTGGAATATAAGCTATGTTTAAGGGATCCTAGACTACCTACCTAAATCATCATAAAAAGTCAAGTGTTGTGGGGTGGCAGTGAGGTGTAGTCTCGTCCTTATATGCCTTCCTGTTAATCTTTCATCATTATAGTTCCTTGATAATGTGAGAAATCATTAAAGCTCATGTAATTTCATTATTTTTTCACAGTGGTTATTCTGCATATTGTGAAATCGCATGTTTACTGAGAATGCATGTATGCAAAACAACCACAGGGGGGAGTTGAATGATAGCTATAGGCCTTTCGTGCTGCAATCAACAAGTCATCGGGACCTTGAAATGTTGCAGAAATGAGAAATGAGTACGAGATTTCAGCAGATCTCTCTCTCTCTCTCTCTCTCTCTCTCTCTCTCTCTCTCTATATATATATATATATATATATATATATATATATATATATATATATATATATATATATATATATATATATATATATATATATAACAAGTCAGCCTTCTCCCACCGAGGCAGGGTGACCCAAAAAGAAAGAAAATCCATAAAAAGAAAATACTTTCATCATTCAACACTTTCACCTCTCTCACACAATCACTGTTTTTGCAGAGGTGCTCAGATCACAACAGTTTAGAAGTATATACCTACAAAGATAAACAACATATCCCCCCAAACTGCTAATATCCCGAACCCCTCCTTTAGAGTGCAGGCATTGTACTTCCCATTTCCAGGACTCAATTCCAGCTATATAAAAATAACCGGTTTCCCTGAATCCCTTCACTAAATATTGCCCTGCTCACACTCCAACAGATCGTCAGGTCCCAAATACCATTCGTCTCCATTCACTCCTATCGAACACGCTCATGCACGACTGCTGGAAGTCCAAGCCCCTCGCCCACAAAACCTCCCTTACCCCTTCCTTCCAACATTTTCGTGGACGACCCCTACCCCGCCTTCCTTCCCCTACAGATTTAAATGCTCTCCATGTCATTCTACTTTGATCCATTCTCTCTATATGACCAAACCACCTCAACAAACTCTCTTCAGCACTCTAATACTTTTATTAACTCACACCTTCTCCTAATTTCCACACTCCGAATTTTCTGCATAATATTTACACCACACATTGCCCTTAGACAGGACATCTCCACTGCCTCCAACCGTCTCCTCGCTGCTGCATTTACCACCCAAGCTTCACATCCATATAAGAGTGTTGGTACTACTATACTTTCATACACTCCCTTCTTTGCCTCCATAGATAACATTTTTTGTCTCCACATATACCTTAACACACCACTCAACTTTTTTCCCTCATTAATTCTATGATTAACCTCATCCTTCATAAATCCATCCGCCGACACGTCAACTCCCAAGTATCTGAAAACATTCACTTCTTCCATACTCCTCCTCCCCAATTTGATATCCAATTTTTCTTTTTCTAAATCATTTGATACCCTCATCACCTTACTCTTTTCTATGTTCACTTTCAACTTTCTACCTTTACACACACTCCCAAACTCATTCACTAACCTTTGCAATTTTTCTTCAGAATCTCCCATAAGCACAGTATCATCAGCAAAAAGCAACTGTGTCAATTCCAATTTTGTATTTGATTCCCCATAATTTAATCCCACCCCTCTCCCGAACACCCTAGTATTTACTTCTTTTACAACCCCATCTATAAATATAGTAACCATGGTGACATTACACATCCCTGTCTAAGACCTACTTTTACCGGGAAGTATTCTCCCTCTCTTCTACACACACTAACCTGAGCTTCACTATCCTCATAAAAACTCTTTACCGCATTTAGTAACTTACTACCTATTCCATATATAAATATAATATAATATATATATATATATATATATATATATATATATATATATATATATATATATATATATATATATATATATATATATATATATATATATGTCGTGCCGAATATGTAAAAGTGGTCACTTAGCAAGATCTCGTTTAAAATTAAGTCTTACTAAAATTTTCTTTTATATATTTAAATATATATTTAATTTAACCTAATTTAGCTAAATATATTTTAGATAAGTTTACAATAATTTAAAAATAAACAAATGCAATGAAATATTTTTTTTTCGTTTGGTTCAGAATGAGCTTAGCGAAATTATTGCATACACAAATTTTAGCTTGCCTTATTAGGGAAGAGCGTCGCCGTTTAAGCCCAAATAGCAAGTTTTACCTATTCGGCACATAATATATATATATATATATATATATATATATATATATATATATATATATATATATATATACACATATATATATATATAAATATAAATATATATATATATATACATATATATATATATACATATATATATATATACATATATATATATATATACATATATATATATACATTATATATTTACATATATATACATACATATATATATATATATATATATATATATATATATATACATATATATATATATATATATATTATACATATATATATACACATATATATATTATACATATATATATACACATATATATATTATACATATATATATACACATATATATATATTATACATATATATACACACATATATATATATATACATATATATATATATATTATACATATATATATATATATATATATATATATATATACATATATATATACATATATATATATACATATATGTGTGTGTGCGCGCGCGCGCTCACCTAGTTGTAGTTGCAGGGGTCGAGTCACAGCTCCTGGCCCCGCCTCTTCACTGGTCGCTACTAGGTCACTCTTCCTACAACATGAACTTTACCATACCTCTACTTAAAGCTATGTATGGGTTCTGCCTCCACTACATCACTTCCCAGATTGTTCCATTTCCTGACAACTCTGTGACTAAAGATATACTTCCTAACATCCCTGTGATTCAACTGAGTCGTGACCCTTTGTTGCTGTGTCCCATCTCTTTAACATCCTGTCTCTGTCCACTTTGTCAGTTTCTGTCAGTATTTTATATATCGTTATCATATCGTCCCTCTCCTTTCCTCCAGGACATGTCCCTTCGCTCTGGGACTAGTCTTGTTGCAAACCTTTGCACATTCTCTAATTTCCTTACATGCTTGGCTAGGTGTGGGTTCCAAACTGGTGCTGCATACTCCAATATAGGCCTGACATACACAGTGTACCGAGTCCTGAACGATTCCTTGTGTATGTGTGTGTGTAAATGAACAGAAGGATGGAGGGGAGGCTAGAATCATGGGCCGTAAACTGACAGTCCAACAACGCTCTGCCACTTAGGCTACGGTAACCGACGGGTTAGAACGTTGTGCTTGTCAGTTTATGTATCATGGTTCGAACCTTCTATCCGCCATCCTGTTTATATGTTCATTCATTGACAACTGTTTATTACGATTTATTCTGGGTTTATATATATATATATATATATATATATATATATATATATATATATATATATATATATATATATATATATATATATATATATATCGCATACATTGAGAGAAATGCAACTCTTAGTGTATGTAGTGTTAGACGGAGTCATCCTTTAATCTCTCGCTCTAAACTTCTACAGATCTTAAATATTTGTAACTAAGTCGCATATGCGTAAGGTTATGTTTAGTTACAGTATGTTGTGTTATGTTTAGTTATTTTGGGTTATGTTATATTGAGGCTACCTTATGTTACGTTATATTACATGATGTTATGCTAACTTCAATTAGGTTAGCGTAAATTATTTTATATGCATATATGTGTAGTTAACTAGCAACATAACCAAGCGGCGTACGTCTGGCTGCACAAAATATATCGCACGCTATTCGAGCAATGTTATCCCCACGAATGAGGTTAAAGGTGCAGGACGGGCTGACTCGCCACAGCAAACGTAAGCAGAGGAGAAGCATCCCCAGCTTTGTCGCATGTAAACTGGCACAAACTGCTGCAAGTTCTGACAGAGTGTAAAGTTCCTTCATGTTTGCCTTCTTAGCTTTCACTTTGTGACTTAAGGGAAGGATTGTTTCAGTCTTTAATCCTCATGACATAAACATCTAGAAGTTTCTGTCTCTTTCACTGCCCTATAGTGCCTTCTGCAGGTGGCACATAGGAGAGAACAGATGGATAAGAAACACCTGGTGGAAAAATGTGATGGGAAGCTCTTCAGTGTTCCACTGTATATCTGCATTATTTTTATCCGAGGTTGCGAGACTGTCACCACAGTTGACACATTAGTTGTGCCTGACACTAGTCTCTTCTGATGGTGTTTACACCTCAATAAACATAGTGTAAAGAATGAATAATAATAATAATAATAATAATAATAATAATAATAATAATATTATTATTATTATTATTACGCTGGTGTACAGCGAAAAGGCTAATTTTAGGTCACTGGATACGGATATGATGCTTAAAATTTTAAATTGGGTCTATTTGTAAAGATTTGGACTCAGGCTGGTTCCTGTTATCCTGGACCAGGGAAGGGAGGAGGGTTACTAAACTGTACAAGGTAAAGGTTCTTGTTTCAGAGTCTACGTAACTGTTTAACAAACACATACAATTTCCTATATTTCTCGCCAGAAGCTCTTTTCCTGGAGTCGGAGATGAGACAGACATGTACTGAATGTTCCAGCAGTAGTACAGTTTACTTCCATTTGGACACTATTTTTTTGCAACTGCAATAACAGATAATGGATGATTCACTTGCAATTCAAGTATTAACTCATTACTGTCTGAAATTAATCAATTCATTCCCAGAAATCATGCATGGCATGACTTTTTTGTTTTTGTTTGTTTTGTTAGTCTTTTCAGTCAGATTTAGACAAAGATTTCTCGTACTTGTGTAAACAGTGCTGATAACTTTTGTTATATTTGTGGAGAGTTAACTTTTCCATCGCTAAAGTACGTGCTATGACTCCAGTGATTAGGAAACCCTATCACCTTTATTCTGACTGTAAGATTGTTGATCAGACCAAGAGCTGGACCCCACACATACTGTAATACTTATGCAACAAACCTTCGCCAATGGTTAAATCGGTTAAGAAAGTTTATGTCCCTTGTAGTGCCAATGGTGTGGAGGGAGCGATAAGCTATTGTTACTTCTGCATGGTGCTTCCAGTCCGGAAAGATATTTTACATGAAAATATAAAGTTAGCTGTAAAGTATCGTAATATACTCTGTGTCATATGTCCTGTGCCTCATGGCGAAGCTCTACCCAATCCTGAACCATAATACTTATTCTCTCTCGAGTAAGAGGACCAGGAAGATGATGGAACTTGAATATGTTCATAACCTGACATCTTGTTAACCTCGCATGGTAACTCAAAATGAATTAAATGACTATCAGAAATTTAGAATTGCCAGAAAGTAAAACCGAACTGTTGGGCTCCTAACAGCAGCAATGGAGTCTCCTCACTGAAAATAATTTTGAAGATACATTTACGCCACTCTCATCTAGATTTTCTTCCGGCCAACAATGGAACAGTCAGCGGTGAACATAAACAGTTCCACCAGAACCGTCATGGAACAACGCTACCAGGGGGAAATGGAGTCCAACATTGTTAGATTACTGATGGATAGTACCAAGAGATGCTCCAGAAGTGGAAAACAAGAGAGAGACAGAGTCGGTTGGAAAATATAATCGATTTCATTATACACGTATGTTACTAATATATTGTAAACATATACGATAAATGTGTTAAAAATTTTCCTTGGAAAAAATTAGGCAATTACTTGTTATTATGGTCAGAATTGTTTAAAGCAAAAAACATATAATGAAATAACTATTTACTCCGAAACACAGAATTGTTCAAAATTTGAAGACCAGTGTTCCTCTTTTTATTCTTTCTCTTTTCTTCCTTTCTTCTTCTTCTTTTGTATTATTATTATTATTGAAAAATATTATATCCATGGCGCCAAACTTCGCCTGGGAATTACCTGGAGTTTACCTGGAGAGAGTTCCGGGGGTCAACGCCCCCGCGGCCCGGTCTGTGACCAGGGAGGAAATCACATATATCCCGCTGAAGGAAAGAGCAATTCAAATTTCTCGGATCAGGAGCCCTTCACTAGCATCAAGCCATTTTCCCTTGGCTAAGGCATGCATGTTCAAAGTTCAAATATAAACTCAGCAGCATTAACCATCTCGTGCACAGCATCCGAGGTAAAAGTTATAAACAGCGCAGAATTGCCATAAGAACCCCGTAATGCTGCTCTGAAAGTTAGTTACTCCAGTGAATAAATTTCGGAAGCCAATTCTGAATTTTTCCCATTTTTTATTATAACCATTTGCATTCCTCATTTAATATGCCTGAGAGCAATGTTTCTTTATTTATTTTTATTAATACATCGGCCGCTTCCCACCAAGGCAGGGTGGCTCGAAACAGAAAAACTTTCATCATTCACTCCATCACTGTCTTGCCAGAGGCGCGCTGACACTACAGTTATCAAACTGCAACATGATTCTTGTTATATTAATTAGTAAGCGTTAAGCCCGTGTGGGTCATGTAGAATGACAATAGAATGACTAAAATCTATTAGGCAGATACTAGACGAGGGTGTGATAGTATTATAGAATGACAACAATTTAAAGTGAGAGCAATATAGAATGACAGGAATATAGACTGACAGCAATACAGAGCCACAGCAATATAGTGAGAGAGCAATATAGAATGACAACAATATAGTAACAGCAGTATAGAATTAGAGCACTATAGAGCGACAGCAATATAGAGCGACAGCAATATAGAGCGACAGCAATATAGAGTGACAGCAATACAGAGTGACAGCAATATAGAGTGACAGCAATATAGAAGTATATAAATTTTAAGAGCGCGCATCACTAACTTTCCACACAAATACATAAAAAGTGTAATATTTTTCACAAATTCCATTACACAAATAACCCGCACATAGGAAAATGAAACATGGCGACGTTTCGGTCCGATCCAGACCATTAACTAGTCACACACACTAATTAATGGTCCAAGTGGTACCGAAACGTAAGTTTCACTCACTCAAGTGCGGGTTGTATGCTTCAGGTCACGGTATTGTGCCTCATTAAAATTTCATTAGTATAGAGAGCAGGTCTCTGAAGATCAGTTACGTGTCTCGGGATGCTCATGAAGCTTATAATCCTTCACATCCGGGAAAAATAAGACCTTTATGACGCCAACGTTCACTCTGAGAACACTTAGGTGAGGCTTCCAGTAAGTTAGTCCATCCCTGAAGAGATTCTTAACTATTTATTCTTTCAAAAGCTCTAAAGCTCTTTCATCATAGGGGATTTTTCGCTCATGGACTCGGATTTGTTCTTCGTACAGATACAGTCCATTTGCCTCGAGGCTTTAACATTTCGAAGTAGGGTGTCAATCTTTTAAATGCAATACCCAGGTATATTTTGAAATACTCTTGTTCCTGAATTCCAGCAAGATAAGCAAGACCAATATTTGCAGAACAGCGTATGTTAACAAGATAAACTTTCATGGTGATTCACTTTTATTGCCAAATGAACCACTAGGCTGTATATTTAAACACTGATGTTTTGTCTGTGTAAAACATTGTACCATTTGAGTCTGTTTGGTCTGATTATTGTATCGCCAACTATTCTGACGTTGAAACCAGCGACATTTTCATGTAAAATAACAATGGTTATGCCCTGGAAAATGTCCTGCACTCTGTGAACCATGAAAATTATTCTGTTTCGCATTTAGGTTATTTTCGAACAGCAGTTTGGTGGCTCTGCTTCCAGCTAATCAAGTCTGAACACTGCAATCTTGTGTAGAACTTTTGAGGTTAATGTATGTTAATTATGTCCGTGTTCTCATAGAACAAACATTAGGAAATGTCTGGGATTGTGGCATCAGGTGGGTTTCTGATCAAAATATATTTAAACCAAATATATCTCTATGAGATTGAAATAGCCTTTAGGCTTCCTGTTCTATTGATATCCTCTGGAAGCCCTTATATGAAGCACCTGAAGGCCTCATACGTGGTACTAGTATCAATGGAAAGCTTAATATGTAGCATTGGAACACCTAACATGAAGAACAGGAAGACCTCAAATGTAGCACTGGAACGATTGCATCAGACAGTTTGTAGCAGCATAAACACTGGCTATATTCTTCAGTTACTGCTTCAACCCTGGCTAGGTGCTTGAGTTACTGCCTCAGTACTAACTAGGTGCTTGCGTTACTGCTTCAACCCTCGCTAGGTGCTTGAGTTACTGTCTCAGTACTAGCTTGGTGCTTGAGTTACTGCTTCAACAGTGGTTAAGTGCTTGCGTTACTGCTTCAACCCTCGCTAGGTGCTTGAGTTACTGTCTCAGTACTAGCTTGGTGGTTGAGTTACTGCTTCGACACTGGCTAGGTACTCGATTTACAGCTTCAACACTGGCTTGCCGCTTCAGTTTAGTTAGGTTAGATGAAACTGGGTTACATTTTAAATTGCGTTATGCCGTGGTTAAGTTCTGATAGTTTAGGTTAGATTAGCTCACATAAGCTTTCTTTTTAACAGTTTATGTTTTCTAGAATTAAGGCAATTTAAGTTGTTTTAAACAAGTTTAGTTAAGGTTTAGGAATCAGAATCATCTGGGATTCAATATACCTTCATGCTTATTTGTAAATCCAGTACATTATCATCCCGGAAATGGGTTGAGTATTGGGTTTGCAGTTGCCCTTAACAATTAACCTGGAGATGAGTGCATAAATGGCCTGATCAGAGATTCTTGTATGGCTTCAAGATAATTATCGACTGTGCCATAAAAATTGACATATTTTGAATTGAAATAAATATATAAATACTAGTTAAATACTAATATGTAATTATTCTCATGTCGTAGCCTGACAAAGTACTCGAATAACCAGTGGGCCATGTACAGTAGTGTGTTTGTAGGTGGGAATATGTATAATACATTAATGTAACTGTGTTTAAATTATACCGTTTACCTAGTGTTTGGTTCTACCAATATTGCTGTTTACGTTGGTGAATGACTGTAGCCACTGATGGGTACTGAACTGTAGTAGGACACTAGTCAGGTTACGATGTTCAGTTTTGTCCGACCGTCACCCGCAAGTGACGCGTGGTGCTGGTGGTGAGCAGTATTTACATACATATTTCTAGAAATATAGGGGTAAGGAAGACCACTTCTGTCCTTTTTTTGTTGCTAGAAAGCAGTAAGTGGTAGTTCCAAATATCCAGCTATATAGAATATTTTGATAGTCTCACACGCCTTAACCTCGGCTAGTAAAACCTGTTGATTTATGATATCTTTGTATATACGTAATAGATTACTGATAAGTGCATGTATATTGATTTATTAAATTTTACCGAAGCTATAGATAACATGTCTTGTGTGGTGGGGATATTGCTATTGACTAACATTTATAATGTGATTTTTCTTTGACATTGATTATTCCTATGTTAGGTAAAAGGACACAGGTACAACTAATGTAACATTTTATTGTGGCAACGTATCGCTCTCTAGAACCATCATCAAGCCGCTTGACAAAGCTCATGGAGACCGTAACGTTGTGTTCTTTTACCTAACATATTGTCGGTAATTCTACCAACATTATTTATATGGAAACAAAAATGTTGCCTACCTGCCCTATATGCTCAGTTAAATTGCTTATAAGTAACATTTTAAAATTATTAGCTATAAGCAAATTCCTAGCAATATCTGTTGGGGTGATACGACACTGGGTGTATAAAGAATATAATTATCGTAGTATCATGGCCTTAGATAAAATAAATGTTCATGACGCAATGGACAAATAGGCGAGATGCACCTGGATTTTGAAGCACAAAACGGTGCTAGGGAAGAATTAACATCCTTCCCGGGAAGCAGAGAATTTTCAACCATGGTTGTATCAGGCTCTACCCTACAGTCTCCGTCGTTCTTTATCCCCCCTGGAGCCTCTTCAGTTATCTACTTGCACTAATTTCACGTAGGTAAACGAAATATCTTACTAGTCACTCAGTCTCTCGTAACACATATCCGAATAAACGTTGGCTTGATCTGTAAGAAGACCTCAACAGGCTGCAGGAGAGGTCAAACAAGTGGCTTCTGAATTTCAACCTTAACAAATCCACTGTCATGTGAATTGGAGAAGGTGAGAGGTAGGCCGGAAGCAGTGGAGATCATTGACTGAGAGTAGCTGCATCTGTCAGTGAAGGAGAAAGATGTTTGGGTAAATGCGGCACTAAATGTATCACCAGAAATACTCATGATCCGAATAATGTCAGCAGCATGAGCAAGACTAGGAGACCTGTGAATAGTATTTAGGAACATGATCAAAAAAATTCTTCAGACTTTTATACAGAACATTTGTCAGGTTCGAGGTTCTGACCAGAGCTTTGGTAAGAGGGGAGTGGGGGAAGAAGGATGGGTAAGGATGGAAGTTTGGGAAAGGTTGGGGAGGGAGGAGGGGTAGGTGGGGATATAAAAGGGTAGTGGCCTATCCACTTTGGTGTAATTTGAGTATGCGTGTGTGCATATTAAGTGATTTATGAAGAGGTTGGTTATGTGTGTAGGGTATACCTCCTGCCCATCAATTATGCAATACTATGTTGTGTTATACCACTGCGTCATTGAATTGGAAGGATGCATACTGTGTAGAATTGCTTGCCTTTTTTTTTTTTTTTTTTTTCGCAAGAGGTTGGTCAGGAGGCGCAGCTGCAGGCGAAGGTTGCTGGGCATCCGATGGAGGTTGGTTGCTCACCTGGTGTCCTGCTGTATTGTAGTAGTAGATGTAGCGAGGTCAGTTGTGAGGTGTTGGTTGATAGAGGTGGGTCACCCGGAGATGGGGAGGGCTTGTCCGTGTTACTGGACATAGAATGGTTCTGGTGGTATCCATTCTTCTTCTGTGGGGAGGTCGCTTAAGATATTGGGACGAGGGAAGTTCTCCTTGTGGATAAAGCGTCGAACTCTTTGTTGGAGGGTCATTCTTTGGGATCTGTGGGGAGGGGTGGTGATGGTATAGTCGGTTGTGTTCACTGGTTGGGGGGGATTCTCTCTGTCAGGCACGTAGAGTTCCTGTATGTCATATAGTTGTCTCTTAGTAAGTTTGTCTAATCGGACGTTGATTGCAGTGATTCTCTGTTGTACGTGTAGGTCCTCTGATCTGATTCTGTCTCAGGTTAGTGACTAAATGCGTGGTTCTAGTGTTGAGCCCCTTAATTCTAAGCCTTTCTAGAGAGTGCAGATGTAGTGCCCTCAGTCAGTCCCCGTAGGAAACATTTCTGATACTCTGAATCAACTTATCCTTGTTAGGTTAAAGGACACATGTGCAACTAATGTGACATATTATTGTGGTAACGTTTCGCTCTCCCGAAATGATGCCAAAAAATACCACTTAGTTGCATATGTTTTTTACCTAACATATTGATACTGTTACCTTTATTATCTTTGTCATCCTTCTCTATACGTTTTCTAGCGCAACATAACCTAAATGAGGCCTAATCAACGTTATATAGAGTTGAAGTATAAACTGAGGACTCCTGTTATTTATACTTCATATGAAGCCAAGAATTATATTCTCTTTATTGAGAACACTAACGCACTGTTGTCTTGGTTTGTGACTCTGTCTTCCCGGATACGTATAAATAGTAAATCAGAGTACAAGCAACAGACTCAAATGGAAAGCAAAATGACACAATCTCGGACGTAGGAACGTTTCCTGACACCTTTGTCATCTGTTCGGAAGGTTGTGGGCTATATTGGGTAACACAAGTCCTAAGCAAGATGTTTTTTTTTTTCAGAGAATAATCATTGTATGAGTATCAACACGTTAGAAGTCATACATAATGAGAGGCTCTGTAAAAAAGTCTTATAAATGTGTGAGTTTTGGTTTAACATATGTACCGAGGGGCATCAAAAAGCAGGCAGCGAGGCAGAATATTTTATGCAAATATTTATCGGAATATTTATGGCACAGATGCCATGGATTGGGACTGAATATTCCTCAGTGGCCCGGCGCACGATACCAGAAAAAGCAATATATACTACTGAGTTTTTTGTTGTGGACTAGGAATGGTGGAAAGTGTGTGAGAAAGTGCAGGTGTGAAATAGGGTGCGAGCGTAGTGTGGTTGTACTCACTGAGTTTCGTTTGCTGGATCGATGTTCAGCATCTGATGCTGCCTTATAGACTAATTAACATCACTGATGTCTGTCCTCTTTAGGCCATACTATATATGTACTCTTGAAGCTGTGTACGCGGTTTCCTCAGCCAGATCTATTTCACTTCTCAACCACCCAGAAAAAAATACTTCAGTACATTTCTACTGCTGGTGAGTGTATTCAACTTCCACCTATGGAAGGTGATATGACTGATGTGTATAAATAAAAAACAGGAATAAATAAAGGGGATTTGAATGACGTGCTAAAAGCATCTAACCAAGACAGGACTCGCAGCAATAAGTAATTTGGAATAAGAATTTGGAATAATAAATGGTAATGACACGATTGCAAACAGACCACGGTATGGGTGGGGATTGAACTCGCGGTGAGTGAGTTGTAAAACTGCAAACCGATGCGTTTGCCCAGTGGCTAACGCGTAGGTCTGGAGTTTTACGACTCACTTCGAATTCAATCCCCGCCCGTACCGTGGTTTGATAATAGAATAATAGATGAGTGGAACAATCTTCTGAGTAGCGTCACTGAAGTTAAAATCTTACGTAGCTTTGAAAATTGGATAGACAAGTACATGAGCGGGTATGAGTTGGACTTGCTTAGCATGGGCCAGTAGGCGTGCAGAGGTGCTACTTCTTATGATGCCATGAAAGATGAATATATAGGTTGCCAATGTTAGAGATGCTCGGGTTGCGGGACCCAAGAAAGAGTTGCTCCTTGTTCCTCAATGCCAATATAATTCTCATTTTAATTCATGTTACATGAAATGGTATAGAGCCGACAAGTACCAAGACAAAGACACAGCTTACAAAATAAGCTTTCATTGTGACTTCCGTGATAAAACTCTAAACAGCAAAACGACGTTCTAGTAATAACTGCACTCTCTCTCTCTGCCTACATTTTCTATCATGTAAGAAGTCTGCCCAGGAGCTGCAGCTGCCTGACATTTCATTACTTAAAAAGATAAGCCAACATCTGAAACTATAAACTATTTAAAATGTGTAATAAATACATCAGTAGTTAAAGCATTTAAACTCGATTCTCAGACTGGACGACAGACATGGGCAAGATTCATTATTGCTTTCAAAGACCCTCCCTTAGACATGGTCTTTGAAATGCTGTGATGGACTCACAGCTCATAGTGTAAAGCTCAAAGCAAAATAAAGTAATTATTAGGTATCCTCAAAAGAATGATACTTTTATTGGATGTCAGATTATTTCTCTTTCTTGTTCCGAAGTTACTTTCCTTGAAGTTACTTGGAAAAACGGCTTCCCATCATCTTCAATTTTTCATTAGTTTTATATATTAGTAAAATAACGTTTGGAAAAGTTATTGTATATTATTAAGGTGTATTTGTCTATTAAAAAATCTTATTTTCTGGGGATTTCTTGCTTATCTTCCCGGAGCAACTGGGATATCTATACCAAATTCATTACATTTATTTTCTGACTGCACACAATGATCATCAGATTCAATTGAAGAAAAAGTTCCTCGATATATATATATATATATATATATATATATATATATATATATATATATATATATATATATATATATATATATATATATAAGAGATTGTAAAAATTATAGAGGAATAAGTTTACTGAGTATACCAGGAAAAGTATACGGTAGGGTTATAATTGAAAGAATTAGAGGTAAGACAGAATGTAGAATTGCGGATGAGCAAGGAGGTTTCAGAGTGGGTAGGGGATGTGTAGATCAAGTGTTTACATTGAAGCATATATGTGAACAGTATTTAGATAAAGGTAGGGAAGTTTTTATTGCATTTATGGATTTAGAAAAGGTATATGATAGAGTGGATAGAGGAGCAATGTGGCAGATGTTGCAAGTATGTGGAATAGGTGGTAAGTTACTAAATGCTGTAAAGAGCTTTTATGAGGATAGTGAGGCTCAGGTTAGGGTGTGTAGAAGAGAGGGAGACTGCTTCCCGGTAAAAGTAGGTCTTAGACAGGGATGTGTAATGTCACCATGGTTGTTTAATATATTTATAGATGGGGTTGTAAAAGAAGTAAATGCTAGGGTGTTCGGGAGAGGGGTGGGATTAAATTATGGGGAATCAAATTCAAAATGGAAATTGACCCAGTTACTTTTTGCTGATGATACTGTGTTTATGGGAGATTCTAAAGAAAAATTACAAAGGTTAGTGGATGAGTTTGAGAATGTGTGTAAAGGTAGAAAGTTGAAAGTGAACATAGAAAAGAGTAAGGTGATGAGGGTATCAAATGATTTAGATAAAGAAAAATTGGATATCAAACTGGGGAGGAGGAGTATGGAAGAAGTGAATGTTTTCAGATACTTGGGAGTTGACGTGTCGGCGGATGGATTTATGAAGGATGAGGTTAATCATAGAATTGATGAGGGAAAAAAGGTGAGTGGTGCGTTGAGGTATATGTGGAGTCAAAAAACGTTATCTATGGAGGCAAAGAAGGGAATGTATGAAAGTATAGTAGTACCAACACACTCATATGGATGTGAAGCTTGGGTGGTAAATGCAGCAGCGAGGAGACGGTTGGAGGCAGTGGAGATGTCCTGTCTAAGGGCAATGTGTGGTGTAAATATTATGCAGAAAATTCGGAGTGTGGAAATTAGGAGAAGGTGTGAAGTTAATAAAAGCATTAGTCAGAGGGCAGAAGAGGGGTTGTTGAGGTGGTTTGGTCATTTAGAGAGAATGGATCAAAGTAGAATGACATGGAAAGCATATAAATCTATAGGGGAAGGAAAGAGGGGTAGGGGTCGTCCTCGAAAGGGTTGGAAAGAGGGGGTAAAGGAGGTTTTGTGGGCGAGGGGCTTGGACTTCCAGCAAGCGTGCATGAGCGTGTTAGATAGGAGTGAATGGAGACGAATGATACTTGGGACCTGACGATCTGTTGGAGTGTGAGCAGGGTAATATTTAGTGAAGGGATTCAGGGAAACCGGTTATTTTCATATAGTCGGACTTGAGTTCTGGAAATGGGAAGTACAATGCCTGCACTTTAAAGGAGGGGTTTGGGATATTAGCATTTTGGAGGGATATGTTGTGTATCTTTATACGTATATGCTTCTAAACTGTTGTATTCTGAGCACCTCTGCAAAAACAGTGATAATGTGTGAGTGTGGTGAAAGTGTTAAATGATGATGGAAGCATTTTTCTTTTTGGGGATTTTCTTTCTTTTTTGGGTCACCCTGCCTCGGTGGGAGACGGCCGACTTGTTGGAAAAAAAAATTATATATATGATATATATATATATATATATATATATGATATATATATGATATATATATATATATATATATATATATATATATATATATATATATATATATATATATATATATATTAGTATCAAGTTAGAAAGGTTAATTCCTAAGTTAACCTGACCAAAGATAAAAGAAGTACAGTGTCTTGATGTTCAACAGACCAGAAATATCTCAAATGTTAAGTTTCCTATTATGTTTAATACCCAGCGAATAACAAAGCAAAAGTGTATGTCGCTCAGTGTTTGTACGCTGAGAGGTTCCTTAAATCACTATTTTAGGGAATAAAGAAATTGAAACTAGTGGTGAACAGGTTACGTGCAGCTAGCTGCCTTAATGGCCCACTGCACTGTTCGTGAGCTCACATGGATGTTTGATCCTAGGGTGGTTATTTTAATAATTTTGAGTTTTCCTTTCGACCAGTGTTTTACCTCCTCCATTCGTAGGGTTCCCCAACGCCGTAACACCACATATATCTTGCAGAATACCAGTTGTAGTGATATGTTGAAAAGACTTGATGGTCTGGTAAGCTCCTCCTCACATTTTAGAACAGTTCATGGGGAGTTCGGTGATTTATTTGGTTTTAATCTATTTGTCTGAGCAAAGTGTTAATAGTGAATCTGATCCTGCATAATTTACTTTCGTTCTGTCGTGTATAATTTTCAGTTTCCAAAATTTCGCTAATATAAAGAACAAAAAGGCCCAATACAGTAATCAGAATAATACTCAAATAACTAAAACTACTCCCACTGCTTACTACTACCACTGCTACTACTGCTAATACTTCAGGTACCTGCATTACCACTACTGCATTCTTCTCTCTTTGTCCAGTTCTTGTCCTCCTCGCCTATATATACACGTGTTAGTGTGAAACATCGTCCTAAATTTCTCTCTCCTATGTACAAGTTATTTGTGTATGTTTCGCTAGTATTTTACTGCGTAAAAACTGAGAGGAAATAAGTGTTGAAGAATGTACTCATATTTTTGTCACAAAGTGAGCTGACATGAACAACTTATAAATAGGCCTATCTTCTCCCTAATCTTGCTCCTTTTTATTCTTTTTTATACTTAAATCTTAAATTCAATATAATGATTCTCAATTAAGTGTGTCTCTCCTCTTTTATTTCGTCTGTAAATGCCTCTGTTTTGAACATTGAGACGTTTTAATTCATTATGTATACATTTAGGATCACTTTTGTTTGAACTAATTTCCCTATTTGCAACATACGTTGTCCGGGTATCTAAACTATACTTTGAAAAATGTCATATTTGCAACCATCTCCACCCACCTGCCCTACAGGATAATAATTTGTCTGGTCTCACCAGTTGACACCAGCCAGATAGTCCCTCAACCTCTCAAAACTAGCTATCAAAACCTTGGCTTTCCTATTGCTTCCCATGTTCTTTCTCAGTATTTGATATCCTTCTGGAAAGACCATATTTGCAACCATCTCTGTGAGCTTGGTTTCTGATATTGCTGCAACTTCTGGGGATACATCCACTATTCTTTCTTCCATTCATTATCCTTATAAGTTATGTCGTCTGTCATGCTTTCTAGTTTCCAGTCTGTTTTCTGTACAGGTTTTTAGGATCCTGTTCTAGTTTTTGCCCAAGAGCCTGGAGAGGAGTCGGTATAGAAAGGGGTGAAGATTGCGGGGTGAGGGTAGGGATTCATTGTGGAAGTGAAACTTGCACTAGAAGGGTTGTTAGTGTGGGTGAGGGAGGATGGAGATTAACTAGAAGGGGATTAACTAGAAGGAGATAAACTAGTTTGGATTAGGAAAGGGGATGTATATGAGGGAGGGTATGCTTGTTTTGGGTAATCAGTAGTATAATACTATCAGTAATAATAATAATAATAAAAATATCTTTATTTTTACATGTACTTGGTAAACAGGCCTAGTTGACATCAGTGATATACTATTATATAGAAAGCTGCTCGTTATGTAGAGCCTTTCGGGCAAATTAGGTCAGTTTTGTCACAGGATGCGACCCATACTAGTCGACTAGCAGTCAGGTACCCATTTTACTGATAGGTGAACATAGACAACCGGTGTAAGGAAACACACCCAATGTTTCTACCCTTGCCGGAAATCGAACCCAGACATTCAGCGTGTGAAGAGAGAGGTTTTGCCACCAGACAGGTGGGAGAGGGAGATGGGGTGTGAGGGACAACTGGGGTCGGAGCTTCGTACTTCTTGAGGTACAGCTTCCAACTCAACAGATGAGCGTGGTGACCCCTCTGTAAGCAAAGCCTCTGTACTCGCTTGTATGTACTCACCTGTATGTGGTTACAGGGGTCTCTTCACAGCTCTTGTCCCCGCTTCTTCGCTGGCCGCTACTTGATTCACTCATGGCTTTAAGAGCCTTGCCATTCATCTTCTTAAATCCTTTTCCACTTCACTCTCATCATTGCTCTACTTCCTAACATTTCAAAGGCTGATGAAACATTTCCTAATATCCATTTCATTCATTTGACTTCAACTTCAAGGTGTGCCACATTCTTCATATTTCCCAGCTCTGCAACGTTATGTCCCTGTTTACCTTGTAAATTCCTCTGAGTATTTTGAATGTCGTTATAATATCCTCTTTGTAGTCCTGTCCTCCAGTGTCATCAGGTCGAGTTCCCTCAACCTCTCCTAGTAGGATATACCCCTTAGCTTTTGGCACTTTTTTGCAAGCTTCTGCATTTTTTTCTAATTTCATGACGTGCTTGACCAGGTGTTGGTTTCATATTGGTGCTGCGTATTTCAGTATGAGCGTGACGTACACGACGTACAGTGTCTTGAATGACTCCTTACTTAGATGTCGACAAGTTATTCCTAGGTTTGTCAAACGCATATTTGCTGAAACAGTTATTTAGTTGATATGCAGCTCAAGGGATGTTCACGGAATGATGCTCACCCCAAGGTGTGTATGTGTGTGTGTGTGTGTGTGTGTGTGTGTGTGTGTGTGTGTGTGTGTGTGTGTGTGTGTGTGTGTGTGTGTGTGTGTGTGTGTGTGTGTGTGTGTGTGTGTGTGTGTGTAGCATAAACATGACCATATAAAAAAAGTTGATACTCCTTGTACATGTTTCATATCAATGAGAACTGGAGATGTTTCTAACTCTCAAAGTTAAAATCAGGGTAAACGCTCTACATTTTCGAGTCTCTTACAGAGCTACTTTTTTTTCTTCCCTGCGGGTTTAAAAATTGTGGCCACCTCAAAGCTCTCTCTTGGTACCACATCGGAAGTGCTTTAATTAAAGTAACGCAAACAAAACATAAGATCTTGTGTAATATTACGACTGTGTGTGTGTGTGTGTGTGGTGTGTGTGTGGTGTGTGAGTGTGTGGTGTGTGTGGTGTGTGTGTGGTGTGTGTGTGTGGTGTGTGTGTGGTGTGTGAGTGTGTGGTGTGTGTGGTGTGTGAGTGTGTGGTGTGTGTGGTGTGTGAGTGTGTGAGTGTGGTGTGTGTGGTGTGTGTGCGTGTGTGTGTTGTGTGTGTGTGTGGTGTGTGTGGTGTGTGTGTGTGTGTGTGTGTGTGTGTGTGTGTGTGGTGTGTGTGTGTGTGTGTGTGTGTGTGGTGTGTGTGTGTGTGGTGTGTGTGTGTGTGTGTGTGTGTGTGTGTGTGTGGTGTGTGTGTGGTGTGTGTGTGTGTGTGTGTGTGTGTGGTGTGTGTGTGTGTGTGTGGTGTGTGTGTGTGTGTGTGGTGTGTGTGTGTGTGGTGTGTGTGTGTGTGTGTGTGTGTGTGTGTGTGTGTGGTGTGTGTGTGTGTGTGTGTGTGTGTGGTGTGTGTGTGTGTGTGTGTGTGTGGTGTGTGTGTGTGTGTGTGGTGTGTGTGTGTGTGTGTGGTGTGTGTGTGTGTGTGTGGGTGGGTGGGTGGTTGGTGTGTGTGTGTGTGTGTGTGTGTGTGGTGTGTGGTTGTGTATGTGTGGTTGTGTTGTGTGTGGTTGTGTGTGTGTGTGTGTGTGTGTGTGTGGTGTGTGTGGTGTGTGAGTGTGTGGTGTGTGTGTGTGTGTGTGGTGTGTGTGTGTGTATATGTGTGTGTGTGTGTGTGTGTGTGTGTGTGTGTGTGTGTGTGTGTGTGGTGTGTGTGTGTGTGGTGTGTGTGTGTGTGTGTGTGTGTGTGTGGTGTGTGTGGTGTGTGTGGTGTGTGTGTGGTGTGTGTGGTGTGTGTGTGGTGTGTGTGTGTGTGGTGTGTGTGTGTGTGGTGTGTGTGTGTGTGGTGTGTGTGTGATGTGTGTGTGATGTGTGTGTGTGTGGTGTGTGGTGTGTGTGTGGTGTGTGTGTGGTGTGTGTGTTGTGTGTGTGTGTGTGTGTGTGTGTGTGTGGTGTGTGTGGTGTGTGTGTGTGGTCTGTGTGTGTGGTGTGTGTGTGTGTGGTGTGTGTGTGTGTGGTGTGTGAGTGTGGTTGTGTGTTGTGTGTGTGTGTGTGGTGTGTGTGGCGTGTGTTGTGTGTGTGTGTGTGTGTGTGTGGTGTGTGTGTGGTGTGGTGTGTGTGGTGTGTGTGGTGTGTGTGGTGTGTGTGGTGTGTGTGGTGTGTGTGGTGTGTGTGTGGTGTGTGTGGTGTGTGTGGTGTGTGTGTGGTGTGTGTGGTGTGTGTGTGGTGTGTGTGGTGTGTGTGTGGTGTGTGTGTGGTGTGTGTGTGGTGTGTGTGTGGTGTGTGTGTGGTGTGTGTGGTGTGTGTGGTGTGTGTGTGTGTGTGTGGTGTGTGTGGTGTGTGTGTGGTGTGTGTGTGGTGTGTGTGTGGTGTGTGTGGTGTGGTGTGTGTGGTGTGGTGTGTGTGGTGTGGTGTGTGTGGTGTGGTGTGTGTGGTGTGGTGTGTGTGGTGTGGTGTGTGTGGTGTGGTGTGTGTGGTGTGTGTGTGTGGTGTGTGTGTGTGTGTGTGTGTGTGTGGTGTGTGTGGTGTGTGTGGTGTGTGTGGTTTGTGTGGTGTGTGTGTGTGTACTCACCTATTTGTACTCACCTATTTGTGGTTGCAGGGGTCGATTCATAGCTCCTGGCCCCGCCTCTTCGCTGATTGCTACTAGGTCCTCTCTCTCCCTGCCCCATGAGCTTTATCATACCTCGCCTTAAAACTATGTATGGTTCCCGCCTCCACTACGTCACTTTCTAGGCTATTCCACGGCCTGACTACTCTATGATTGTGTGTGTGTGTGTGTGTGTGTGTGTGTGTGTGTGTGTGTGTGTGTGTGTGTGTGTGTGTATTCACCTAGTTGTACTCACCTAGTTGAGGTTGCAGGGGTCGAGTCCAAGCTCCTGGCCCCGCCTCTTCACTGGTTGCTACTAGGTCACTCTCCCTGAACAGTGAGCTTTATCATACCTGTGCTTAAAGCTATGTATGGATGCTGCCTCTACTACATCGCTTCCCAAACTATTCCACTTCCTTACTACTCTGTGGCTGAAGAAGTACTTCCTAACATCCCTGTGATTCATCTGTGTCTTCAACTTCCAACTGTGTCCCTTTGTTGCTGTGTCCCATCTCTGAAACATCCTGTCTTTGTCCACCTTGTCAATTCCTCTCAGTATTTTGTATGTAGTTATGTCCCCCCTGTCTCTCCTGTCCTCCAGTGTCGTCAGGTTGATTTCCCTTAACCTCTCCTCGTAGGACATACCTCTTAGCTCTGGGACTAGTCTTGTTGCAAACCTTTGCACTTTCTCTAGTTTCTTTACTTGCTTTCCTAGGTGTGGGTTCCAGACTGGTGCCGCATACTCCAATATGGGCCTAACGTACACTGTGTACAGGGTCATGAACGATTCCTTATTAAGATGTCGGAATGCTGTTCTGAGGTTTGCTAGGCGCCCATATGCTGCAGCAGTTATTTGGTTGATGTGCGCTTCAGGAGATGTGCCTGGTGTTATACTCGCCCCAAGATCTTTTTCCTTGAGTGAGGTTTGTAGTCTCTGGCCCCCTAGACTGTATTCCATCTGCTGTGGTGTGTGGTGTGTACTCACCTAGTTGAGGCTGCGGGGGTCGAGTCCGAGCTCCTGTGTGTGTGTGTGTGTGTGTGTGTGTGTGTGTGTGTGTGTGTGTGTGTGTGTGTGTGGTGTGTGGTGTGTGGTGTGTGTGGTGTGTGTGTGTGTGGGGTGTGTGTGGTGTGTGTGTGGTGTGTGTGTGGGGTGTGTGTGTGTGTTGTGTGTGTGTTGTGTGTTGTGTGTGGTGTGTGTGTGTGTGTGGGGTGTGTGTGGTGTGTGTGTGTGGTATGTGTGTGTGTGGTGTGTGTGGTGTGTGTGGTGTGTGTGGTTTGTGGTGTGTGTGTGTGTGGTGTGTGTGTGTGGTTTGTGGTGTGTGTGTGTGGTGTGTGTGTGTGTGTGTGAGGTGTGTGGTGTGTGTGAGGTGTGTGTAGTTGTGTGTGTGTGTATTGCGTGTGTGTATTGCGTGTGTGTGTGTGTGTATGGTGTGTGTGTGTGTGTGTATGGCGTGTGTGTGTGTGTGTGTGTGTGTGTGTGTGTGTGTGTGGTGTGTGTGTGGTGTGTGTGTGGTGTGTGTGTGGTGTGTGCGTGTGTGGTGTATGTGGTGTGTGTGGTGTATGTGGTGTGTGTATGTGTGTGTGTGTAGTGTGTGTGTGTGTGTGTGCGTGTGTGCGTGGTGTGTGTGTGTGTGTGTGTGTGGCGTGCGTGTGGTGTGTGTGTGTGTGTGTGTGTGTGTGTGTGTGTGTGTGTGTGTGTGTGTGTGTGTGTGTGTGTGTTTGTGTGTGTGTGTGTATGTGGTGTGTGTGTGTGTATGTGGTGTGTGTGTGGTGTATGTGGTATGTGTGTGGTGTGTGTATGTGGTATGTGTGTGGTGTGTGTGTGTGGTGTGTGTGTGGTGTGTGTGTGGTGTGTGTGTGGTGTGTGTGGTGTGTGTGTGTGTGGTGTGTGTGTGTGGTGTGTGTGTGGTGTGTGTGTGTGTGTGGTGTGTGTGTGGTGTGTGTGTGTGGTGTGTGTGTGGTGTGTGTGTGTGTGGTGTGTGTGTGTGGTGTGTGTGTGTGGTGTGTGTGTGGTGTGTGTGTGTGGTGTGTGTGTGGTGTGTGTGTGTGGTGTGTGTGTGTGGTGTGTGTGTGTGGTGTGTGGTGTGTGTGTGGTGTGTGTGTGGTGTGTGTGTGGTGTGTGTGGTGTGTGTGTGTGTGGTGTGTGTGTCTGGTGTGTGTGTGGTGTGTGTGTGGTGTGTGTGTGTGGTGTGTGGTGTGTGTGTGTGGTGTGTGTGTGGTGTGTGTGTGTGTGGTGTGTGTGTGTGGTGTGTGTGGTGTGTGTGTGTGTGTGTGTGTGTGTGTAGTGTGCTTGTGCTTTGTGTGTGTGGGGTGTGTGTGGTGTGTGTGTGTGTGGTATTTGGTGTGTGTGTGTGGTGTGTATTTGGTGTGTGTGTGGTGTGTGTGTGTGTGTGTGTGTGTGTGTGTGTGTGTGTGTGTGGCGTGTATGGTGTGTGTGGTGTGTGTGTGGCGTGTATGGTGTGCGTGTGTGTGTGTGTGTGTGTGTGTGGCGTGTATGGTGTGTGTGTGTGTGTGTGGCGTGTATGGTGTGTGTGGTGTGTGTGTGGCTGTATGGTGTGTGTGGTGTGTGTGGCGTGTATGGTGTATGTGGTGTGTGTGTGGCGTGTGTGTGTGTGTGTGTGTGTGTGTGTGTGTGTGTGTGTGTGTGTGTGTGTGGCGTGTGTGTGTGTGTGTGTACGTATTCACCTAGTTGTACTCATCTAGTTGTGGTTGCAGAAGTCGAATCACAGCTCCTGGCCCCGCCTCTTCACTGGCAGCTACTGGGTCACTCTTCCTGTTCCGTGAGCTTTTTCATACCTCTTCTTAAAGCTGTATATGGATCCTGCCTCTACTACATCACTTCTCAGACTATTCCACTTCCTGACAACTCTGTGAGTGAAGGAATACTTCCTAACATTCCTGTGATTCACCTCAGTATTTTATATGTCGTTGTCATATCGCCCTATCTCTCGTGTAGTCCGGTCGACTTCCCTTAAGCTCTTCTCGTAGGATATTTCTCATAGTTTCAAGACTAGTATTGATGCAAACCTTCGTACTTTCAATAATTTCCTTACGTGCTTGGCTAGGTATGGGTTCCAATCTGGTATTGCATACTCCAATACATGCCGAACGTACACAGTGTACAGGGTGCTGAACGATTCCTAATTGAGATGTCGGAGTGTTATTCTTAGTTTTGCTAGGGGCCCATATGCTGCAGAAGTTATTTGGTTGATGTGCGCCTCAGGAGATGTGCTCGGTGTTATACTGACCACCAAGATCCTTTTTCTTGAGTGAGGTTTGTAGTCTCTGGCCCCCAAGACTGTCTGCGGTCTTCTTTGGCCTTCCCAAATCTTCATGACCTTGCAATGGGTGAGGGTGAACTCAATGAGCCAGTTTCTTGACCAGGCCTACAGCCTGTCCAGATCCCTTTGTAGTTCTACCTGGTCCTCGTCCGACTGAATTCTCATCAATTTCACATCATCTACAAACAGGTACACTTCTGAGTCTATTCCTTCTGTCATGTCGTTCACATATACCAGAAACCGTACCGGTCCTAGGACTGACCCCTGTGGAACCGCGCTCGTCAAAGGCGCCCACTACATACGAACAAAAGAACATAAGAAAGGAGGAACACTGCAACAGGTCTACTGACCCATGAGGAGCAGGTCCATGTCCTCCCCCGGATTAGCCCAATGACCCCCCCCCGGATTAGCCCAATGACCCACCCAGTCTGGTCACCTCCACTCAAGGATGGAGCACGGCACCAGACCCAGCAGCACAATCTGGTCAGGTCCAACTCTCACTCACCCACACCCACTCATGTATTTATCTAACCTATTTTTAAAGCAACACGACGTTTTAGCCTGAATAACTGTACTCGGGAGTTTGTTCCACTCATCCACGACTCTATTACCAAACCAGTGCTTTCCTATATCCTTCCTGAATTTGAATTTTTCCAACTTGAAACCATTGCTGCGAGTCCTGTCTTGGCTGGAAATTTTCAGCACGCTATTTACATCCCCTTTATTTATTCCTGTTTTCCATTTATACACCTCGATCATATCCCCCCTAATTCTACGCCATTCGAGAGAGTGCAGATTCATGGCCCTCAGTCTATCCTCATATGGAAGATTTTTGATACATGGGATCATCTTTGTCATCCTCCTCTGTACGTTTTCCAAAGCATTTATATTTATATCCATTCTGTAATACGGTGACCAGAACTGAGCAGCAGTCTAAATGAGGCCTAACCAAGGATATATAGAGTTGAAGAACAACCTGAGGACTTCTATTATTTATACTTCTAGATATGAAGCCAAGAATTCTGTTAGCTTTATTGCGAACACTAATGCACTGTTGTCTTGGTTTTAGATTATTGCTAACCAGAACTCCTCAATCCTTTTTGCAATCAGTAGTATTAAGATCTACATTATTTAGTTTATATGTGGCATGGTTATTTAACTGTCCAACATTTAGAACTTTGCATTTGTCAATAAAAAAGCTGCATCTGCCACTTCTCCGACCACTGCATCAGTCTATTCAAATCATCCTAGAGTACTCTAGTGTCATCATTAGAATGAATTGGACGGCCTATTTTGGCGTCATCAGCAAATTTGCTTATGTCACTATTTATTCCCTCATCTATGTCGTTTATGTAAATTGTGAACAACAACGGGCCCAACATTTACCCCTGAGGAACACCGCTTGTGACGTGCCCCCATTCTGATTTCTCCCCATTTATGCAAACTCTCTGCTGCCTATTTGTCAGCCATGCCTCTACCCAGGAAAAAATTTCTCCTCCAATTCCGTGTGCCTTAAGTTTCGTCTATAGCCTCTGATGTGGAACTCATCGAAAGCCTTACTGAAGTCCATATACACAATATCATATTCATTACCATGATCTACCTCCTCAAACACCTTATTGAAAAAAGTAAATTCGTAAGACAGGAACTCCCATTTGTAAAACCGTGTTGAGATTCATTAATCAATCTGTGCCTTTCAAGATCGCTACGAATTGCTTCGGCAATTATTGGTTGCATAAATTTTCCCACTATGGAGGTATGGCTTATTGGTCTATAGTTCGGAACCAAGGACCTGTCACCTGCCTTGTAAATGGGTATTACATTTGCCATTTTCCACTTATCAGTCACTATGCCAGTTTGTAGTGATATGTTAAAAAGATTAGCCAAAGGTATGCTAAGTTCCTCTTTACATTCCTTTAACACCCTTGCAAACAGTTCATCAGGGCCTGGGGATTTGTTAGGTTTTAGTTTCTCTATTTGTCTGAGGACCATGTCACTAGTTACCGCAATCGTACATAGTTTATTGTTCTGTTCTACATAATCAATTATTTCAGAAATATCGCTAGTATTTTCCTGGGTGAAAACTGAGAGGAAGTAGGTATTGAGAATTTCACACACATCCTCATCACTGTCAGTGATCTGACCAGAGTTACTCTAAAGTGGGCCAATCTTGTCCCTTATCTTACTTCTGTATACCTGAAAGAACCCTTTTGAGTTAGTCTTTGAATTCCTTGCGACCTTAGCCTCATAACCCCTTTTTGCTTTTCTTATTCCTTTCTTTCTCTCTTTAATTGAATATATTGATTTCTTAACTGCCCATCCCCTCTTCTGATACGCCTATATATGCCTCTCTTTTGACAAATGAGATGTTTTAATCTATTGTTCATTCACTTGGGATCATTTTTGTTAGATCTAATTTCCCTACTCGGAACAAAAGTTGTCTGGGCAGCTAGAACTATGCTCTGAGAAACATTATATTGGCAACCAAGATCACCTACCTGACCCATAGTCAGGACATCCCAACTTAGACCACCCAGGTAATTTTTCAGTCCCATGAAGCCGGCCAAGCGAAAATCTGGGACAGAGATTTGATTGCAATTATCTGGGTAATTCCATGATATATTGAAACTAAGTGATTTGTGCTCACTTTCCCCAAGCTCATCATTAACCTCAAGATTATTAATTAGTGAATCTTTGTTGGCAAGAACCTAGTCAAGCAGATTGTTTCCTCTAGTTGGTTCTGTCACAACCTGTTCTAAAAAGCAATCCTGAACCGTATCAAGACACCTCGTCAAGTGCCAAGATTCGCTGATGTCTTCTTGACAGGTATTTCCTGATCCATTGTAGTGCTTTCCCTTTTATCCATGCCTGGTCGTTTTGCTTTTGCCCTAATCTCTTGTGTGGAACTGTGTTAAACGCCTTACAGTCCATGAAAATGCAATCTACCCGTCCCTGTCTCTCTTGTCCTACGGCTGTCACTTTGTCATAGAAATTCAGTAGGTTTTTGACAAGATTTCCTGTCCCTGAATCCGTGCTGGTTGTCGTTGATAAGCTCATTCTTTTTTAGGTGCTCAACCACTCTTCTCCTGATAATCTTCTCCGTGACTCTGCGTACTATACGTGTCAGTGATACTGGTCTGTAGTTTAGTGCTGCGTGTCTTTTTTTTTAAATCTGGACTTCATTCGCTGTCTTTCATAGATTGTTGCTAATGGTACACAAAGTGCTTCTGCTCCCTCTCTCATGGCCCACTGAGAGATGTTGTCCGGCTCTATCGCCTTTGAGGTAACTAGTTCGCTTAGCAGCCTCCTCAGTTTTTTTCAGTTGTTTGAATTGTCTATCACTCCTGTGTTTCAGGAGTCCTTTCTGTCTCCATTGTGAATACTTCTTTAAATATCACGTTGAGCTTCTCAAATACTTTTTGTCACTTCTTGTGATCTCGCCTCCTCCTTTCCTCAGCCTAATTACCTGGTCCTTGACCAGTCTTTTCCTCCTGATGTGACTATGCAAAAGCTTTGGGTCGGAGTTGGCTTTTGCTGCTATATCGTTTTCGTATTGTCGCTGGGCCTCTCTCCTTACCTGTGAGTATTCATGTCTGGCTCATCGACTACTCTCTTCATTCTCTTGGGTCCTTTGCCTCCTATACTTCTCCATTCTTCAGTGCATTTAGTTTTGTTCTCTCTACACCTCTGGGTGAACCAAGGGCTCGTTCTGGCCTTCTCATCATTTCTGTTGCCCTTGGGTACAAACACCTCTTCTGCTACCTTGCATATTGTTGTCACACATTCCATCTCGCTAATTTCCCTGCTATTTCTCTGTCCCACTGAACTTCGTGCAGGAAGTTCCACAGGCCTGTGTAGTCCTCTCTCTTGTAGTTTAATCTTCCTCCGCTCTGCCCCTCCTGCTTCCCTCTCCGCTAGTATCCATGTATTCTAAGTTCAGAACCACATGACCACTAGCTCCGAGGGGCCTCTCATATGTGAAGTCCTCAATATCTGCCCTACTTAACGTGAATACTAGGTTCTGCCTTGAAGGTTCGTCTTCTCCTCTCACTCTGGTGGTATCCCTAACATGCTGATGCATGAGGTTTTTCAGGACTACCTCCAACATCTTTGCCTTTCACGTTTCTGGGCCCAGATGTGGCTCCAGGATTTTGTTAGTCGATTTTTTTGTGGTTGAAATCACCCACAACCAGTAGCTTTGCTCTGCCCATGTGGACCGTTCTAACCACTTCAGCCAGTATATCAACCATTGCTCTGTTGCTCTCATCATATTCTTGTATTGACCTCCTGCTATTCTGTGGTGGGTTAGACATCACTGCAAATACCACCTTGGGAACACCAGACTGAAGTGTTCCAATTATGCAGTCTCTTGCTTCTCTTCTGTCTCCTCTCTCCAGCTCCTCAAAACCCCATTGTTTTTTGATGAGCAGTGCCACTCCCCCATGCCCCTCTGTTCCCTCTCTCTTTCTTTAGGATTCGATATCCAGTTGAAAAGATGGCATCTGTTATCATTCCAGTGAGCTTTGCACCAGCATATGCCCCAGGTTCAATGAACCATGCAGCGACTACTCCACGATGATTGCTTTACCATTCCAGACTAGAACGTACCCAGATACGCCATAGCTCACTCGCAGCATTGTCTCCCAATGTGATGTGTTGCGGTATGTGTCCAGACGCAGGAAGGCGTGTAGTGGCGTCCACCGAGGCTCACTGCCTTGGACCACGATGTTTTAGCACACACCTCTTTTTTCTTCCCTCCCTGTCCACATTTATATATGTTTTTATTTTGTGTTCTGTGCCCTATTCCAGATAGAGATAGTCAATCGTGGTCGAGGACGACCATGGGTAGGTGGCCGAGCGATGCATACCAAGTTCGGGGTTTATATTTCTCGTCAGAATGTACTTTATATTTTGCTTCACCAGTGCTGGAATATAGAGGGGCCAATAGGCCTACTAAGCTCAGCTCACACTATGCTGTCTCACTCACGCACCTGGCAGCCTAGAAACAACAAGTGTCCTCGACTCTCTCGCAGCAGGAGGCCATCAGGTCGGCCCCAGGGCAATTTAAACACACTACCTGTGTACAAGAACCAAATAAAAAAAGGTGCTTCCAAAGCCTTATCCTCCATTCCCGCTAACAGACCTCTATACAAATACACGTTAATATCAGTCTGTGTCTGGAATAGTGCAGAGTGCGGCAACGCTGTTAAATATTACCATTAAAGATTTTAAGGTAATCAGAAGAGGAATTTACTTATTTATTTTTTTTTTTATTATCACACCGGCCGATTCCCACCAAGGCAGGGTGGCCCGAAAAAGAAAAACTTTCACCATCATTCACTCCATCACTGTCTTGCCAGAAGGGTGCTTTACACTACAGTTTTTAAACTGCAACATTAGCACCCCTCCTTCAGAGTGCAGGCACTGTACTTCCCATCTCCAGAACTCAAGTCCGGCCTGCCGGTTTCCCTGAATCCCTTCATAAATGTTACTTTGCTCACACTCCAACAGCACGTCAAGTATTAAAAACCATTTGTCTCCATTCACTCCTATCAAACACGCTCACGCATGCCTGCTGGAAGTCCAAGCCCCTCGCACACAAAACCTCCTTTACCCCCTCCCTCCAACCCTTCCTAGGCCGACCCCTACCCCGCCTTCCTTCCACTACAGACTGATACACTCTTGAAGTCATTCTGTTTCGCTCCATTCTCTCTACATGTCCGAACCACCTCAACAACCCTTCCTCAGCCCTCTGGACAACAGTTTTGGTAATCCCGCACCTCCTCCTAACTTCCAAACTACGAATTCTCTGCATTATATTCACACCACACATTGCCCTCAGACATGACATCTCCACTGCCTCCAGCCTTCTCCTCGCTGCAACATTCATCACCCACGCTTCACACCCATATAAGAGCGTTGGTAAAACTATACTCTCATACATTCCCCTCTTTGCCTCCAAGGACAAAGTTCTTTGTCTCCACAGACTCCTAAGTGCACCACTCACTCTTTTTCCCTCATCAATTCTATGATTCACCTCATCTTTCATAGACCCATCCGCTGACACGTCCACTCCCAAATATCTGAATACGTTCACCTCCTCCATACTCTCTCCCTCCAATCTGATATTCAATCTTTCATCACCTAATCTTTTTATCCTCATAACCTTACTCTTTCCTGTATTCACCTTTAATTTTCTTCTTTTGCACACCCTACCAAATTCATCCACCAATCTCTGCAACTTCTCTTCAGAATCTCCCAAGAGCACAGTGTCATCAGCAAAGAGCAGCTGTGACAACTCCCACTTTGTGTGTGATTCTTTATCTTTTAACTCCACGCCTCTTGCCAAGACCCTCGCATTTACTTCTCTTACAACCCCATCTATAAATATATTAAACAACCACGGTGACATCACACATCCTTGTCTAAGGCCTACTTTTACTGGGAAAAAATTTCCCTCTTTCCTACATACTCTAACTTGAGCCTCACTATCCTCGTAAAAACTCTTCACTGCTTTCAGTAACCTACCTCCTACACCATACACTTGCAACATCTGCCACATTGCCTCCCTATCCACCCTGTCATACGCCTTTTCCAAATCCATAAATGCCACAAAGACCTCTTTAGCCTTATCTAAATACTGTTCACTTATATGTTTCACTGTAAACACCTGGTCCACACACCCCCTACCTTTCCTAAAGCCTCCTTGTTCATCTGCTATCCTATTCTCCGTCTTACTCTTAATTCTTTCAATTATAACTCTACCATACACTTTACCAGGTACACTCAACAGACTTATCCCCCTATAATTTTTACACTCTCTTTTATCCCCTTTGCCTTTATACAAAGGAACTATGCATGCTCTCTGCCAATCCCTAGGTACCTTACCCTCTTCCATACATTTATTAAATAAATACTTGTGATAATTAATATCCCAGTTTCTTCACTAATAATTGCAAATTAGGAGATACACAACGCAAATCTAAATAAAACCTTTTACTAAGAAACAATAGATCAGAAATATAACTGAATAGTATTTTTTTGTTATCCAGAAGAGACAAATATCCTAGTTACACCAGCACATTAAGCTTACTCAGTTCCTTAATCGAGTTATTAGCGCTGATCGGATGCATGAAAATCACTATTTTAGTTTTCCCAATTTCTTCCCAACTTTCTAAAAGCAAATCTACATATACTGAAGCTAAAATCTGTTCTAAGACTAAAAAGATTTTAAGTAAATACATATAAAAGCACATTATATATGATTTAACTTAGGACAACCCAAGTAAAGTTAAAAATGTGACTTATGTCTGATCCGGAAGGTTTCTTAAAAAAAAAAAAACACATCAGATGACAAGAAAATGCATTCTCCAGTTACTTGTTTTCAGGATGCATCAGCAATTAACGATTGATTTCGTTCTCATTAATTTCATTTTAATCAAGGGAAAGTTTTCAACACTCCTTTACAATTCACATTTTTAGAATGTCTAATTGCATATTATTATTATTATTATAATCAAGGGGAAGCGCTAAACCCGGAGGATTATACAGCGCCTGGGGGGGGGGGGATGTGGAAGGCATTCAGGCTTAATTCGGGGAACTGGAGCACAGATCCAATTTCCTAAATCAAGAGCCCCTCACCAACATCAAGGAACCTTCCTTGAGGGGGTCTAATTGCATAAAAAGTCTATAAAACTGGTAAACTGGCATATACGAAGCCCAAATTCAATTGAAAACATACTTACAATCAAGATCCAATATCATCTGTGTGTTTCAAGACGCCCAAAATTGGTATTTAATAGCTATTACACAGAAATTAATTTAATGAAATTGGCAATTTAAATTTATATTGCTGAAAGTGGCCAGGAGCTATAACAAACCCCCTGTAAACACAATTAGGTGAATACAATTAGGCAAGCAGACTAACCTTAATGGGCACTGTAGTGGCTGGCAAATGTGTCAGCTATTAATTATTAAAGTCATTCAGAAGATGGTGTCCACACATGAATTTCACTCCCGTCTATTTATGAAACACAATTTCGGAACGTCTGAATCTTCTCTACACACCGATTAGTAATTTATCAGAGCCATTTTATGCCCTGATAAATTACTAAATTACTTTGATAATTGGGTTTCTGCATATTCCAAGTGTTTCTAGAATTTTGTCCTAATTACTGTACACTAGCACTGAAAATTTGAAAACGATCAAATGAGGTCTTTTATTAGGAGCAAAATGGAAACGTAATGCTGAACATGGAAACAAAGAAAAAAAATTCTGATCTTAAAATGGGTGTCAGAATTTTTTAATGTCCTCTTTAAAAGATACATAACTGAGACAACCGCGGAATATTGTACGCACGTAAGACATTTGAAAAATATTGTCGCTGTGAACAGTTTTAGGTAAATAATGAATACTGTAAGCACTAAAAAAATATTCCAACCGAGTAATATTGGATGCACAATTTAACGCATATGAGAAATATAACGCAATTGGAGACATATTGTACGCTCTTTATGGCTGTTCAATTAGCCATGGGTAATAATTACAGCAGGCAGAGGAATATTGACAATCAGTCTATCATTCTGTTCACTTGTTCCAGATTCCGCTTCAAACGACATCGATAAATACTTTTTTTTGTTTTCCACTTAACAAAGGACGGGATGACTTGAATTGTCAGTAATTATTTTTTATTGTTTATCGTGATTGCATGAAATACATTTGTAGCTTTGGCTAGCAAAATGGTGTGTGTGTGTGTGTGTGTGTGTGTGTGTGTGTGTGTGTGTGTGTGTGTGTGTGTGTGTTTATTTATATGTGTGTGTACTCACCTAGTTGTGGTTGTAGGGATCGATTCATAGCTCCTGGCCCCGCCTCTTCACTGGCCCCTACTGGGTCACTCTCCCTGCACCATTACTTTTATCAAACCTCTGCTTAAAGCTATGTATGGATCCTGCCTCCACTACATCGCTTCCCAAACTATTCCACTTCCTGACAACTATGTGACTGAAGAAATACTTCCTAACATCCCTGTGATTCATCTGTGTCTTCAACTTCCAACTGTGTCCCCTTGTTGCTGTGTCCCTTCTCTGGAACATTCTGTCCACCTTGTCAATTCCTCAGTATTTTATATATCGCTATCAAGTCTTCCCTATCTCTCCTGTCCTCCAGTGTCGTCAGGTCGATTTCCCTTAACCTCTTCTCGTAAGACATTCCCCTTAGCTCTGGGACTAGTCTTGTTGCAAACCTTTGCACTTTCTTTAGTTTCTTTACGTGCTTGGCTAGATGTGGGTTCCAAGTTGGTGCCGCATACTCCAATATGGGCCCTGTTATTCCTGTCTGGCCCTCCAGTTCTTGCACTAATCTCTCGTGTGGAACTGTGTCAAACGCCTTTTTAAAGCCCTAGAAAATGCAATCTACCCAACCCTCTCTCTGTTTTGTCTTACTGCTGTCACCCTGTCATAGAACTTTAGTAGGTTTGTGACACAGGATTTAACGTCCTGTGTGTGTTTTATTTATGTGCGTGTGTGGGTTTATTTTTATGTATATGTATGTGTGTGTGTACTTACCTATTTGACAACTCTATGACTGAAGAAATACTTCCTAAAATCCCTGTGGCTCCTCTGAGTCTTCAGCTTCAAGTTGTGACCCCATGTTGCTGTGTCACATCTCTAAAACATCCTGTCCCTATCCACCTTGTCGATTCCTCTTAGTATTTTATATGTCGTTATCATGTCCTCCATATCACTCCTGTCCTACAGCAATGTTAGGTCGATTTCCTTTACTTCTCATCGTAGGACATGTCTCGTAGCTCCGGGACTAGTCTCGTTGCAAACCTTTGCACTTTCTCTAATTTCTTGACGTGCTTGACCAGGTGTGGGTTCCATATTGGTTCTGAGTACTCCAATATGGACCTGACGTACACGGTGTACAGAGTCATGAGCGATTCCTTACTAAAGTGTCGAAACGCTGTTCTTAGGTTTGCTAGGCACCCATATGCTGCAGCAGTTATTTGGTGGATGTGCGTCTCAGATGTGTGGTGTGTTATACTCTCCCCAAGAACCTTTCTCAAGATTCTTAACATGCTTCCTCAGGTGTGTTTCCTGTACCGTTATTTTTTTTTATTATCACACTGGCCGATTCCCACCATGGCAGGGTGGCCCGAAAAAGAAAAACTTTCACCATCATTCAATCCATCACTGTCTTGCCAGAAGGGTGCTTTACACTACAGTTTTTAAACTGCAACATTAACACCCCTATATATATATATATATATATATATATATATATATATATATATATATATATATATATATATATATATTATATATATATATATATATATTATATATATATATAGGGGTGTTATGTATATATATATATAATATATATATATATATATATATATATATATATATATAGGTGTTATATATATATATATAATATATATATATATATAGATATATACATATGCATATATATATATGTATATATATATATATATATATATATATATATATTCGCATGTATATGGTTTTGGGGGGTCGAGTCACAGCTCCTGTGTGTGTGTGTAATGTACTTACTATGTTTTACTCACAGAGTTGTGTTTGCAGGTGCCGAGCATTCTTCATTAGCCTCGCTTTTTAATCTACAGGATTACTGGTTGCTGGCCTCTCTCGACTTATTTTTCAGTTATGCTGTCTCTTCCCTGTGACTTGCATTGAAATTGTCTGTCGAAATTTTCTGTCAAATTCCCTGATTATCTTGTATGTCGTAGTCAATTTTTTATTACTATTTCTTTATTCAAAGGTTGTCTTGCTTAGTCATTTTTTTTAGTATTCCTTTTTGTCTAAGATTGTTTTGTTTAGTTCTTATAGTCTAAGATTTGTCTTCTTGTAAAATTTTGTATCTTTTTCAGTTCCTATAAATATTTAGCCAGAAGCGTGCTCAATGATGGTGCTACGAACTCTGTAATAGACCTGATGTAATGTCATGAATAGAATTTTTACTGAAGTCCCTGAATTAGCATACTTTTCACATGTTGTGTCGACAATTGGGAGGTTTGCGAACCTCTGGTGCACTGTTCTATGTGCTGGTTACTCAGAGATCTTTCTGGGTGAGTAATATTTATAGTTCGTAACTTCTCCATCCGTATTCTCCCTCCCTACCTAGTTTGCCTGATGTTTGCACTTCTGCAATGTGGAATGATACACTTGTGCAACGTTTGGGAATCTTTGTTACTGAAACGCTTCCTCAGCCAGTGGCTTCTTCAGTCCAATACAGAAAAGAACAGTTGTAGATGAGCTTGTGGTAATCAGTTTCTTAGCCTGGAGTCGATGTGCTCAGTCCAAATGTTGCACATGTTTCTCATTTTTCAACTTGTTGGTTTTTTAAATCATTTACATCATTCTTTAGTGTTCTCTCCTCTACCATTCACATTCCTTTCATTATCTTTGCATCATCAGCGAACAACGGTATGTTAGAATAAGCTCCTTTGGCATGTCATTTACATATATTAAGAACAGTATCGTTCTTAATACTAATCCTTAGGTACCCCACTTGTTACCCTTTCCATTCCTTATACGTCTGCCCTTACTGTCACCTTCTCTCTTTTGTTATTTAGGTAATCTTTGATCAGCTATTCTACCACTGTGTACCTCTGCTCACTCCACCGGTAAGTGCTTCAGGTTTTGGTGGGTAACGGTATAAATTGCTTTCCTGTACTTTAAAATTATGATATTCTTGTCATTCTGCCTTGGTCTTCAATATTCTGTTGTGAATCTCCGTTAGGCTCGTGAGGCGGGCGTCACCTTCCTTTAATTTCTGCTCTTATTTTCTGTACGAAGCCCCTCCTCTCCAGATTCTGGACCATCCATTTCCCGATTATCTTTCCCAGTACTTTTGATAGTACACATATAAATGATATTGGCATGATATTCAGTATCTATTTCATGTACTAAGGTTTATTATGTACTTAGACCACATCTGTAGTTTTTCGGGTAGTTGTCCCATCTCTAAAAACTTGCTGTAAATCTTTGCTTTAGGTTCATATAATGCTTCTGCGTCTTCCTTCAGTGCCCTTAATATATTTCCAGGCACCTTGATTTTCGATTTTTCCAGCTACTTTAGTGTCATCATTGTCTTTTCGTGATATGTGAATGGTATCAAATTTCCGTCGGTTAGTCCTAAGCTTCTGACACTATCCTTGTGTATATTTCCTTAAATCTCCTGCTCATTAACTTGTAGATTTTGCTGTAATATTCTAAATGATCGTGTTCTTTAGATTTATTACTAGGTTATCATCTTCGGTGTCCCGTGGCCTAGTTGCTAAAGCGAGGTTCCATGGTTTGATTCCCAGCGAGGGTAGATACATTGGGAGTATTTCCTTACACTGGTTGTCTATGTTCCGCCTCAGTGCAATGGTTACCTGGATGTTAGTCGACGGCTGTGGGTCGCATCCTGGGACAAAACTGGCCAAATTTGCCCGAAATGCTTTGCATGAGAAGCGGCTTTCTGTATAGTAGTATGCCATTGATGTCAGCTGGCCTTGTATACAAACCTTGTACATGTTCTTGTAGAAATGAAGTTTTTTTATTATTATTACTAATTTGGTTGTTAAGCAGTTTCGGCTCTTGATTTTGCTTATTCTTGATTTAATTCTCTGCCTCTCTTCTTGTCCTGCCATAATCATTGCTTGTTCTTCTTATTTCACTATTCTCTGTCATCCCCTGTTTTTAATAGTTTTCATGGTCTTTTGCTACTAATTTTTGCATATCTGCCCTTTGGCAGATATATTTATATCTACCCTTTGGTAGATATAAATTATTCTGTGACCTCCTGTCATATAAAATACTGAGAGGAACCGACAAGGTGGACAGAGAGAGGATGTTCCAGAGATGAGACACAGCTACAAGGGGTCACAATTGGAAGTTGAAGACTCAGATGAGTCACAGAGATGTTAGCAAGTATTTCTGCAGTCATAGAGTTGTCAGAAAATAAAACAGACTGAAAAGTGAGATTGTGGAGGCAGGTACCATGCATAGCTTCATGATGATGTATGATAAAGCTCATGGAGCAGGGAGAGTGTGGACCTAGCGGTGACCAGAGAAGAGGCGGGGTAGAAGCTAAGACTCGTCCCCTGCAGCCACAATTAGGTGAGTACACACCCACATTATACAAAAGGTACACGAGGTATCAGTGTGACATATCGACCTTGAGTTATTACGAAAGACTAAAGCTAAGTACTTGGTAACATTCACTCATGACGTGTTTTATTGCAACACTTATAGTGGTATGGAGAATTTACTTATAGATTCCGGAATGAATAGGTGAGTGAGATGTTGCAGATGGATGGGGATTAATAGGCGAGTTGGTTGTTGGGGGATTGATGGGGATTAATAGGCGAGTTGGTTGTTGGGGGATTGATGGCTACGTTTATTGGGTTGTAAGGATTGATTGTTAATTTGATGAAGAGAATGCTGGTACATGGATGGCTGATTGACACTAAGTCATTCGTAGTTGACTCCACGGGTCCCAGACCAGACCCATACATACAGGCTGCTAGCTCGATCAATTACTCATGCTCAGTCCAGCGTAGATCGATTATTGAAATATGCTATAGTTGGGCGAGTTTTATGCCAAAAAGTTTGTTGATTGCATGTTATGACTGTGGTCTTGAACTATGTAGTGTGCAGTTGGTGGGCACATGTGGGCGGGATACGGTTGGTTCAATGAGTATGTGTGAACGTGACATGGCTAGTTGGGTAGGTATATGTGGGCAGGATTTGGCTGGTTGACTCACATTAACATAATATATTTGCATGGATAGAGTGAGGGGTGAGGGGGTTTGATTATTGTTGAGGATAGTGATTGTGGGAACTAGTGGAAATTTTGATGATTGCAATTCCTGTGGAAATATAAACACATATGCAGTATAATGTGATCCTTTATTGACAACGTTGTCAATAAAGGATCACATTATACTGCATATGTGTTTATATTTCCACTGAGTCGGTATTTGATACCATTTATTTCCATTGCAATTCCTATTGTGGTAACTAGGGGAAGTTTTGATTATTGCAGGGTTTATTAATTGTGGTAACTAGGGGAAGTTTTGATTATTGGAGGGGTTATTGATTGTGGGTACTAGTGGAAGTTTTTATACTGCAAGGGGTAATGACAGTGGTAACTAGTGAAAGTTTTGATATTGCAAGGGATAGCGACAGTGGTAACTAATGTCAGTTTTGGTTATTGCAGGGAGGTAGTGATCAGTGCAACTTATGGATGGGTGTATTTTGCTTTTTGTACGGGGTAGTAACCTGGGAAACTAGTAGAAGTTTTGCTTATTTTAAAAGGGTACTGACTGGGGAGGGAGGGAAACTGGAGGAGGTGCCACTTTTGTAGTGGGTAATGGGTAATGGGTATGGACTGATGAAGCCACTGTGTGGCGAAACGTTTCCTCGATAAAGATACCCAAGAGTTGCACATGTGTGTCTTTTATCAACGTGTCGGTTCTCTGAACCATTGATCTACAATGATGGAGGTAATTTGCTGGTGTCTTTCTTATTCAAGTAGGTAATTATCTGGGAAACTTATGGGATTTTTGTTTTTGTAGGGGTTAGTGATCAGGCGAACTAGTGGGTGTTTTGTTTGTCGGAAAAAGTGGGTGAAGTGAATCGTTGAATTTGTCCCTCATTAATACTCTCGGTGAATTCAATTTTTCCTGACTCTCTTTCTGCTGTGTTTGTTGCTCATTTGATATATTTTGTTTGATAATTAATGAAGGTTTTTCGAAATCTCTGAGGCATGATTTCTCGCTCAGATTTGCATAGCTTGTTGATGTGTGTGTGTGCACTCACCTAGGTGTACTCACCAAGTTGTGGTTGCAGGGACAGAGTCATAGCTCCTGGCTCCGTCTCTTCACTGGCTGCTATTGGGTCACTCTCCCTGCACCATTAGCTTCATCATACCTCTGCTTAAAGCTATGAATGGGTCCTGCCTCCACTACATTGCTTCCCAAACTATTCCACTTCCTATGTATGTATGTGTGTGTGTGTACTCACCTAATTGTACTCACCTAATTGTGGTTGCAGGGGTCGAGACTCAGCTCCTGGCCCCGCCTCTTCACTGATCGCTACTGGATCCTCTCTCTCTCTGCTTCCTGAGCTTTGTCATACCTCTTCTTAAAACTATGTATGGTTCCTGCCTCCACTACTTCACTTGCTAGGCTATTCCACTTGCTGACAACTCTATGACTGAAGAAATACTTCCTAACGTCCCTGTGACTCGTCTGAGTCTTCAGCTTCCAGTTGTGACCCCTTGTCCCTGTGTCCCCTCTCTGGAACATCCTATCTCTGTCCACCTTGTCTATTCCCCGCAGTATCTTATATGTCGTTATCATGTCTCCCCTGACCCTTCTGTCCTCCAGTGTCGTCAGTCCGATTTCCCTTAACCTTTCCTCGTACGACATTCCCTTGAGCTCTGGGACTAGCCTTGTTGCAAACCTTTGTACTTTCTCTAACTTCTTGACGTGCTTAACCAGGTGTGGGTTCCAGACTGGTGCTGCATACTCCAGTATGGGCCTAACATACACAGTGTACAGTGTCTTGAACGATTCCTTATTAAGGTATCGGAACGCTATTCTCAGGTTTGCCAGGCGCCCGTATGCTGCAGCGGTGTGTGTGTGTGTGTGTGTGTGTGTGTGTGTGTGTGTGTGTGTGTGTGTGTGTGTGTGTGTGTGTGTGTGTGTGTGTGTGTGTGCGCGCGCGCGCGCGCTCTTGAGCAACAAATCCCCATATATTCTCCTTCACGTGTCCTCCAAACTCTATCAGAATCCTGCAAAAATTCTGACCATTCATGGCCTGGAAAGTGATGTTTAGCTTATAAAATATATACTTACTTATGTAGGTCTACGATGAAGGGTTTATGTTTTCTGTCATTAAGGAATTGTATGTGTGAGAATGTCGGAGCAAGGAACCAGTGTTATCGCCTCTAATCCGCTGCTTACTGAGGCAGGCTGTGTAGTCTTGCTCGCCTGCTTTAGATTCTTTGCTCGCCAGTTGGGTGTGGGACACCAACCAGTCCAATTGGTCAGGAACACCAGCTGGTCAGCTGTGTGCTAGTCCACGAGTCTCAGCTGGGAACGAAACAGTAGTGGGGTGTCAGGTGACCTCTCTGCTGGTTGTGAAGAAAACAATATCTTCTCCACTGCACAGCTGACCTAACTCCCATCACACTCTACATCTTGGTTTGCTATAGTTACTGATAGCCGCCAAGTCTTCATGTGCCACAGCCTCAAGTTTCTCTAGCCTCCACGACACCTGTGAACACACTAGTGTTAGACACTCACGGTCTTTTAATGTACTGATGCTATTTAGCATCTGTTTGCCTTCCAGAAGTTCTTCGCTTTCTTATGTGCGGATAAGAAGAGAATGTAAACAATGTGTTTTATTGGAACTGGAATGGAGGATTTAACACGATCATAATTGGTTATTGGATTTTCAATATTATCTGCCTCGGCGGAAGAGGGAATAATGTTGGTAAGTGTAAAAGTGAGGCTCAGATTAGCAGGTACAGGAGAAAGATTGACATAATTAAGAAAAAGGGAGAGATCCCTGTAATATGAGTCTTTTTACCGAGGAGTGTTGAAAGGAACACCTGGTGGCAATTATTGGCTGTACACAAGAACAGTTAGAATACTGTAGTAACTTTCTTTGGTAACTGGGACCTGCTTATCTTTGGCCAGAATTTCTGCGCAGTGCTCTTTTATATATATGCTCTTATATTTTTTTCTTACTATTTCGTGTCCCATTGCTGGAGGGTTCACTCTCTCCAGGCTTGGAGAACTCCTAAAGTCATATATAGATCCAGCCTCTACCACTTCGCTGTCTAGGTCGTTCCACTTCCTCACCACACTAAGATGGAAGAAATACTCCCTGACATCCCTGTGACTCATCTGTCGTTTCAGCTTGTACATGAGCCCTTGTATTTTTGTTATCCGTCTCTCAAATAGTCTTTGTCTCCGCCATCAATTACACTCATTATTTTGTAAATCATTATCACCTCATTACTGATCCTTCTACCTGCTAGTGCGCGCGCGCGGATAACCTGAGTTGTGTTTACAGAGGTCGGGACTCAGCTCCTAGCCATGTTTCCTAGACTACATTGACTGGTATTACTGATTCTGGCCACTTGAACCTTATCATTTCTACTCTTGAAGCTGTGTATCGAGCTTTTTCCCGCCACTGTTTTACCAAATTTCATTTTCAACCATTCTGAGACTAACGCAACAGTTGTAATAAAGTTGGTAGAATTACCGACAATATGTAAAGTAAAAGGACACAAGTGCAACTAATGTGACATTTATTGTGGCAACGTTTCGCTCTCCAGGAGCTTTATCAAGCTTGATAAAGCTCCTGGAGAGCGAAACGTTGCCACAATAAATGTCACATTAGTTGCACTTGTGTCCTTTTACTTTACAACGCAACAGTTCATTACATCCCTTTGGATCTGTATCTTTAGATTCTGTCTGTGTCCAATTGATCCTGGTCCTCTTAATTCAAACACTTTGTCCTTATCATCTCCAACAATTGTTCTTACGATTTTCATGTTGTGATCAGGTCTTTGTACTTCTCTCCTCTACGATCGTCAGGTTCACTTGCTTTAATCTCTCCTTACAGTGTATTCATCTGAGATCTAGCACTAAACTGGTTGCAAAACTTTGGATGTTTTCAAATTGCTTCACACTATTAGGTGTGGTTATTCATACTGAGGACAGAGTAAAGTGTAAATTCTTCTGCAAATTCCTCGAAATTCCATTATACTTTCGTGTGTAGTTATGTTGGGTTTAAATGACATTATATCAAAATATCTGACAGTGGCTGCACTCTGAAAGAGGGGTGTTAATGTTGCAGTTTAAAAACTGTAGTGTAAAGCACCCTTCTGGCAAGACAGTGATGGAGTGAATGATGGTGAAAGTTTTTCTTTTTCGGGCCACCCTGCCTTGGTGGGAATCGGTCAGTGTGATAAAAAAAAATATCTGACAAACGACACACGTTACGGAACATACTAACACTGAGACAAATTATCTCTCTGGTGCAACTTTATCAAGTTTCATGATTTGACAGAGCTCTTAGAAGCTCATACTTTCTTCCCTTGTAGTTTTTTGTCTTCAGTCTTGTCTGCTGATATTACTGTTTCATTGTCAACATCCAGAAACAGCTTCTTTACCTCAAATTTATTTCAGCTAAAGTATCAAGAACCTTAAAGAAACTGCAGCACATATTATAATTAATATATATATATATATTTGTTCCAGCAATTCAATAACTTTTTGTCGTCCATAATTCGTTATATTTTGTTCTTATTGTTCAGTGTACTACAAAATATTCTTTTTTGCCAACAATTTTCATTTTCAAAGTTTTATTGCTCATCTCTCAATTTACCTTTAGATTCATTTCTGGCTAATTTTTATCCCTGGTAAGTCTCTGAGATGTACAGCTTCTCTTATTGGGTCCGAGTTATTGTGTAGTTTTCATTCCCCTTCCAAAACCGTTTATTAAACAATTTTTTTCGGACTTTTTAATAAGCTGTTTGATTTCACACACACACACACACACACACATATATATATATATATATATATATATATATATATATATATATATATATATATATATATATATATATATATATATGTCACTGGAAGATCAGCAATGGGATCAGGCAACCCTCCCAGTGCTCAAAGTAATACGGGTAGTTTTACCTGTATTTCTGTCTTCGTTTCTGGCTTCCAGTGGTTTAGTCAAGGAGATTGTCCCCGAACGCCTGAGAGGTGCGGTAGGAGCTCAAGACCCCAGGGTCATTGAAGCAGCCATGCCGTGGAACATCCTTGCCGACTCTTCCAGTGGACCAGCTCCTAAAGAATACAAACAGTCCCACTTGGACAAACCGATCATGGAAAAAATCACTGGCACAATATTCACCAAAGCTTCAGAAAAGGACAAATCTCGTCTCCTAGCGGTGAAGGCACCACATTCAGATTTCCTTCTAGCTGTTCCCAGTTCCTCCCTGGGCACTCGACTCTACCACAGTCCGTTCGGATTGGTGTTGCTCTTCTCCTAGCCTCCCCCATACTCACTGAAAATAGATATATTTGCGGCAGGGCGACGGCTGATCAATTCGGACTTCTTTGTCTCGTGTGTCGCACATCAAAAGGGAAGTATGCTAAGCATGAGGAGGTCAACGACATTATAAAGAGAAGCCTCGCCACAGCCCGTTGCCAAGCTCAACGGGAACCCCAGGTACAGAGGTCTGTCGGAAGTCAAAAGCGTCCTGATGGAGCCACTATGCTACCCTGGAAGAATGGTAAGCAGATTGCCTGGGACAACAACTGTGTCGCCAAATTGGCAGACACCTACTTGCTATACTCCGTAGATGAAGGGGGTGGATCTGCCAGCCACAGGGAGACCCGGAAGACTCGCAAATATGAAGGCTTTTCCCCTTGCTATAACTTCATCCCAATAGGGTAGCAGATCCTTGGAGCATGGAGCAAGTGTGCTCTGAAGTTCCTCAAAGAGCTGAGTGAAAAACCCATCATAGAAACCGAGGATCACAGGGCGGCCAGCTTCCTCTTTCAGAGACTCATTGTTGCGATCCAGAGGGATAATGCCTGCAGCATTCTGGGCACGCGGCACACCGCCGGGGAGCTGGACGAAGTATTCGAGATGTAGCTCGGAGATGTTCTACTCCCTATTGCACTTTTGTCAATGTATTCTGTCTTTAAATAAAGTCTAGAATATAGAATACAGGGGGTGGTAGGAGAAAACAAGATCCAAACAGCTTCAGGGAGAACCTTGAGTTTTCCCTGAAGCAAGTTAAATATATATATATATATATATATATATATATATATATATATATATATATATATATATATATATATATATATATATATATATATATGTATGTCGTGCCGAATATGTAAAACTGGTCAATTAGCAAGAACTCATTTAAAATTAAGTCCTTTTTTAAATTTTCTCTGATACGTTTAAAGATATATTTTTTTCATTAATGTTAATGTAAATTTTTTTTATTTTGCACCAAAAGAATCTTAGAAAACTTACCTAACCTTATTATAACAAGTGCAATTTATTTTAGCCTAACCCAACTAAATATATTTTAAATACGTTTACAGTAATTTAATACTAAACAAACACAATGAAATACATTTTTTTCGTTAGGTTCAGAACGATTTCTGCGAAATTATTGCATACACAAATTTTCACTTGTCCTATATGGCAAGATGAGCGTTGCTATTTAAGCCAAGATGGCAAGTTCTGCCTATTCGGCACGACATATATATATATATATATATATATATATATATATATATATATATATATATATATATATATATATATATATATATATATATATATACTATTTTTATCTATAAAATGTATGTTTTGTTAATATTTTCCATAGGAAATAATGTAAATCCAATTAAACCATTCAAGACACCCAAAAATATTAACAAACAATACATTTTATAGATAATAAAATTAGTTTTGCATACAGAAAAGGCACTACTAAATTCTAGGGTCCACCTCTGGTGTAAATTGTGGGACCCATAGCCTCGGAGAAGGGGATCAAAAGGCTTTAAGGAAGAATACTAGATTTCTTCCTGAAGCCATTTGAATATTCAACTTCCCCTACCACCCCATCTTTTCATTCTTTTTTACCAATAGATTTTATTACATAATATGGTACAAAAGATATAAGAGAAACATTGTTGATATAAAGATGGCATACATATTACATTAAGTGTACATGAGATACATGTCTAGTACATATTGATACGTGTTTGTCACTGATTATAATGCGAAAATCTCATCCAGCTTCTCAGAGCTGGGGTGCGTGCCCAAGATACAGCAGCGCTGAGTCGCTGGATCAGAAAACTAGCTGACTTGGGATCTCTAGTTACCCTGATGAGTCATTTGCCTAGCTTGTTAAGGAAGTTAGATGCACTCTTTCCCGATGAGCAAAGGGACTCTGAGCCTTTGGGAACAAACACATAATGATGGGCAAGTTCTTCGTACTATCTAGACTTTCGGGACTTTCTGAAGCTGGCGGCTGCCCCTTCTTTCTCCCTGGTGTATTGGAGATAGGTATCAGCCAAGGTATAAATATATATATATATATATATATATATATATATATATATATATATATATATATATATATATATATATATATCTCCTAGGTAGTAGGTTGGTAGACAGCAACAGCCCAGGGAGGTACTATCATCCTGCCAAGTGAGTGTAAAACAGAAGCCTGTAATTGTTTTAAATGATGGTAGGATTGCTGGTGTCTTTTTTCTGCCTCATAAACATGCAAGATTTCAGGTACATCTTGCTACTTCTACTTACACTTAGGTCACACTACACATACATGTACAAGCATATATATACACACCCCTCTGAGTTTTCTTCTATTTTCTTTCTAGTTCTTGTTCTTGTTTATTTCCTCTTATCTCCATGGGGAAGTGGAACAGATTCTTCCTCCGTAAGCCATGCTTGTTGTAAGAGGCGACTAAAATGCCGGGAGCAAGGGGCTGGTAACCCCTTCTCCCGTATATATTACTAAATTTAAAAAGAGAAACTTTTGTTTTTCTTTTTGGGCCACCCTGCCTTGGTGGGATACGGCCGGTTTGTTGAAAGAAGTATTATATATATATATATATATATATATATATATATATATATATATATATATATATATATATATATATATATATATATATATATATATATAATATATATATATATATATATATATATATATATATATATATATATATATATATATATATATATATATATATATATATATTAGATAAAACTTGCGATTTGGGCTTAAATAGCAACGCTCTTCTTGCCGTATAAGGCAAGCGAAAATTTGTATATGCAATAATTTCGCAAAAATCATTCTGAACCTAACAAGAAAAATATATTTGTTTATTATTAAATTATTGTAAACTTATCTAAAATATATTTAGCTGGAATAGGACGAATTAAATTGCGCCTATTATAATAAGGTTAGGTAAGTTTTCTAAGGTTCTTTTGGTACAAAATTATTAATTTTTACATAGACACAATTGACAAAATATATCTTTAAACGCATAAGAGAAGATTTTAGAAAGAACTTAATTTTAAATGAGCTCTTGCTAATTGACCACACCTATCCTGGAGATTCGTCCGTCGTCAACGTGCCCTGTCCATCGCTATACGACCATTAAGATTAAAAGCATTTAACTACAGTTGCATAACCGTACCGTACAGTGACAAGTACACTAGGTTAAATGGCTGCATTCAGTGACTGAAATATGGTCGGTGTAATATATAACAATTAGTAGTAAACTCATTTAGGTACAACTGTATAAAGGTACAATACACAAATAACCCGCACATAAAAGAGAGAAGCTTACGACGACGTTTCGGTCCGACTTGGACCATTGACAAAGTCACACTAACAGAGGTGGAGCAGGACGGCTATATATAGGCAGGAAGAGGTGGAGGTAGTAGTAGTTGTGGTAGTAGTAGTACAAGAATTGTATATAATACCGACAGGATGAAATGACACATGCACAACACCCGGGCATCCCCACCGTAGACGTTTCGCCATCCAGCCAGCCACTGGATGGCGAAACGTCCACAACAAAGACAACCAGACGCCGCACATGTGTCTTAATTTCATCAGTAGTTGTAGTAGAAGAAGAAGAGGTAGTAGTAGTGGTAGTGGTAGAAGTGGGAAATAAGGAAGACGAGCCAGTCAAATACAAAGGAAGGGGAGCACTGCAAGAGAGCTAGATACCCACAGAGGGAGAGCAAGCGCACCGAGGTGCGCTTGCAGTGCAGTGACTGCAATCAGTCATTGCAAGATGATTGCAACTAGTTTAGTAATTAGGCTGTTATGTGGTGATGAAGGATAATCGGAATATTCATGAACTGTCTGGTTTTTAAGTTTCAAAGAATAACTGGAATTCTGTCGAAAATTCGTAAATAACCAAAATACATTCAATATAATAATATCTCATATTTTTTTTTAGTTTGTTGACGATGGTCTTAGTTTGAGGCAGAGATATATAGTTCTTGTGTATTTTTTTTAATGATTGTCTCCTCTTTAGTTTGTGCCATTAAACATTGTTTATTTATTACACAAATGTATTTTGGACTAAAACGCATGAGCAACCATGAGAGACTATGCGTCCTAATCTTCAATACTTTGTAATGACATAAAATATTAGATAAGATTAAAAGATGTAGAGCTTAATGTACAACGGCTGACAAACATTTTGTAAATCTATACTTCCTGTATCCAGGTATTACATTGTTGTGTATCAATCAGGTACAATGTTGTGATAAACAACGGAAGCCGAGGATCTTGATCAGTCTAATGAACGTTTGAGAATCCTTCATGACTGCAATGAAAGGGAAGATTCAGAAGAAGCCAAGCTGGGACTGACGACATATGTGAATCCAAAACTCAACTAAGTTTTAAATAACACCAAGCTTTGAAAAACTGGACAATACTTGCAGTTTTTCACTGGAAGTTCGATCATCTAGCTCAAGCAACTCCGCACCTTATCTGGCATGCTAAAATATAACCCCAACATAACTGGTAAATTAAAGATGTATTTGCCATAACCTGGTCTCTGGCGATCGCTTCATTATAACTTTAGTAATAAAAATTACGATGGCGTGTAACTTTTACCCCTCTGGGATGACAGTAATATACGGCAGAAACACTTGACGTAAAAAGTCTGCAAGGGGAGAGATGGAGATGGAGAGAGAGAGAGAGAGAGAGAGAGAGAGAGAGAGAGAGAGAGAGAGAGAGAGAGAGAGAGAGAGAGAGAGAGAATGGTGAGAGGGAGAGGCAGATATGAGAAACGCAAGCAGCAGGGAATCCCACGGTCAATATCGAGGCTCCCTGCTGAGAAGAATTAGCTTCAGCAGAGCTATACCTAATCTGCTTTGACTATTACTGTTATGACTGTTACTGTAGTCGTTACTACAAATACTTTTACCAGTAAAATAATACGCCCCTTCACTTGATTGTCCTGAAGTATTTCCTGTGCGAGCATCACGATGGTATTGATCACTGGCAGGCCCCAGAAATGTCTAGTTAATTCCTATTTTTGCAGTGATCTACTGCTGGATCTTAAATTGGTGTATAGATTTTTGTTACCTACATGTGTGTTGCACCTCTTGATTCAAAGTTTCGTTTCATAATTTGTGTTTATTGACTTTGCACTTCAAATAATTATAATTAAATACACTTCAGATAATTATGATTAATTTGGCTAAAACTCTGGAGATACTGAAGTTCTCGTTGTTCTGTATTGTCAAACATATATCTGCAGATTCCTGCGCCTTTAAAATATATGTGGGAACATTCAGGGAAACAGCTGGTTGCAGTTGTTCCCGTGAATTTTGCTTGCGTTGTTGACATTATCAATTCTATATGTATATTTGTGCTCGTTGACTTCAGTGTCCAAATGCCTGGCAGTTTCTTTTCTGTAAACTTTGTCGCAGCCTCATCAAGGAAAACCATAAACTCGAGTTGTGGTATTAACAGGGTTATTTGCTTTCCTATTGACAATGTACCTTATAACTGCTCAAGGAGTAGCGGCAACCTAAGGCCTAGATCCAAGTGATGTTATTAGCAAACCTCTCAGAGATTTATCCAGTTATTGTTGTGCTGACGATTTGATCTGTTGGCGATTTGCTGTACTGGTCTTCAACAGTCGCTGATATATTTGGAAGAGAAATACAAATTAAGGAATGCCCATCCTATGAACTGACAACAACTCTCAAGGTATTTAGGAATGAAAATCCAATAAGTCCAAAGAAAGAACCCGATGATCGATCAACGTTTGCGTTGTCGTGATCCGAGTTTGTTCGAAAATATGCGGAGACGAACATCAAGATACGGAAGACTGCTGATACATTCCTGTCACATTCCTCCTCTAAAGTGAATTTTATTGTAGGTTAAACTTCATTAAATTTTTATTGCAGATTTGTAATAATGAATTTCCTAGGTTACTTTAATGAAGACAGCCACGTCATATCAACAGATCTTGCTGTAAGGGATGAACATTGTTAATTTCTCTGCTTCTAAATGTTCTGTATGCAAATTAGCTAAAACTGAACTAGCAGGTGACACCATCGCCGTCGTAAAACGTTGCCTGTCATTCGAAAAGTAATTGAAGTTAATGCAAACTTCAGTTAAGTCAAAAAGAATTCTAGTTATATTTAGATCAAGATATTTGTTGAGTTTTCTTGTGGTAAGATCAATGGCATGTGCCGAGAGAACGTTTGTGCAGAAGGAAGTAACATTCAAATTGCCAGGTTTCTTGTTTCTTATTTTGAAAAAAAAGTTAAATAGGACCACTGAATGTCTTAAAGCTGCTGATCGAACCCATTAACTTAAACAAAAACTTTGGCTAGTGTTACCTATAAGTTGAGCGGAGCATTTCTGTCACCAGACCTGATATTTTTAAGTTGAATGTCGTAGTTCATTCTTCCGAGCTAGAGTTACTGGGAATGAAGTAGAGGAGTTTCTTACCATGTCCTGTACGTATTAGGATCTGTCTTATGTCTAAAAAGAAAATCCTTAATATGTTCGTTGACCTTTTTACAATGTAACGTTTCATAGGTAGATTGATCATTAAGCAGATAAAGTTATAGTTAGAATGGTTATAGATAACTTGGCCGCCTTCTATGTATGCAGTGGTGACTAAGATGTTTTTATCCTTAGCTAATTCCCTAAGAGAGTTGACGTAACGATAAGGTATATTAAATCCGTGAAAATTGCTGCTATAAATCTTGTACGAAGATCTAGAATTTTCTAGCTTGACATACAATTTGCTAGCTTGACATACAATTTGCTAGCTTGACATACAATTTGCTAGCTTGACATACAATTTATCTGCTAACTGAAACTCATGCATAAATTTTTATATACCTGTAAAGATTTTAAATATTAATCTACGTTCTTGTATTTCTTCATTGCTGAGTGTTGAGACTGACAACTTACTTGTGATTTCTGGCCATCACGTTGTGTTAGATTTATTCGTCGTGTTGAGGACTTAAGAACATAAGAACATAAGAAAGAAGGAACACTGCAACAGGGCTACTGACCCATGCGGAGCAGGTCCACTTGAGGTCACTTGAGTATATTCTCTTGAAGGCTCGTGAAGTCGTCATGACACGATTACAAACCACGGAACGGATGGGGTTTCAACCCATGGCAAATGAATCCTAAAATTCACAGGCCAGTGCGTTAACCACTCTTAATAATAATAAAATATCTTTATTTCTAACCATACCCCGGCTGGGATTGAACCCGCGGTCAGAGAGTCTCAAAACTCCAGCCCGTCGCGTTAGCCACTAGACCAGCTAGCCACAATAAAATTCGTCCAACTAGGTATATTTCTACACCATAGGAAGGTTAGCACAGGCACCTCTGTGACCACAAATGCAAGTTTTTACAGACGAATCTCCAGCTAGCGTGGCCGTGACGAACTCTAGCTCAAGTCCCTTCACTGCCGTCAACATGACTCACGAAATCGTAATGACACGATTGCAAACAAACCATACCCCGGCTGGGATTGAACCCGCGGTCAGAGAGTCTCAAAACTCCAGCTAGCTGGAGATTCGTCTGTAAAAGCTTGCATTTGTGGTCACAGTGGTGCCTGTGCTAACCTTCCTATGGTGTAGAAATATACCTAGTTGGACGAATCTTATTGTGGCTAGCTGGTCCAGTGGCTAACGCGACGGGCTGGAGTTTTGAGACTCTCTGACCGCGGGTTCAATCCCAGCCGGGGTATGGTTTGTTTGCAATCGTGTCATTACGACTTCGTGAGTCTTTATTTCTACAAGCACATGTACAAGGTGTACAGGTTTAGCTGACATCAATGGCATACTACTGTATAAAAACCAGCTTGTTATTCTGAGCATTTCGGGCAAATTAGGTCAGTTTTGTCCCAGGATGCGACCCACACCAGTCGACTAACACCCAGGTACCCATTTTACTGGTGGAGAACATAGACAACCAGTGTTTCTACCCTCGCCGGGAATCGAACCCAGACACCTCGCCACGTGAAGCTTTAGCCACCAGGACATGGGGCAAAGAGATTTGTCACTGTGACTACCGAGTACTGCTTCTGTTATCACGGTATTTGGAATGTGTCCAGAAGAACGTAGAAGGTACTCTTACCGGGGCATTTCTCTGGCACTAATCAAAAAATCATCTGTACATTCTCTAAGGAGTGAACGAACAGTTAGAGAACAGGAGCAGCTGGTGCTGAGATGTGGGGAATGCAACAGGAAGACTATATATATATATATATATATATATATATATATATATATATATATATATATATATATATATATTATATTACGACAGGTATTACCTTATCTTATCTTACCTTGCGTACAAGTACTAGGTATCAATACCGACAGATTGTGAACTGAAGACACACATGTACACCTAAGATATTTCACGAACAAATACACATGAGGGAACAACATTTCCTTAAAGTGTTACATATGTGCCTTTTTCCACCATTGGCTTTGATTATGAGATAAAGTAAACTGCTATGAAGACTCCACAATGTCACTGTCTCAGAGTAAAACATAAGTAATGCCAACAAGATGCCATTCCTGAGAATTCCTGCGACCTTCAGTTAGTGAACGGTACTTGATCGTTCCACAAGAACGTTCCTTATGATTTTCGATTAATTTATTCGCATCTATAATAAACTTAATGATCTTGTACGGTACAACAATCTCCATTCGTTGATAATTGAGGGTTAACAAATGGTTTACGTTACCGAATATTGGGGAAACATTTGTTAGCTTCTAGTTAACACTCAGCCACTCAGCGTTTTAATGAAATAATTAAATGACACAATATCGTGACTAGAACAATACACAAATAAGCAACATATAAGAGAATTAAAATTATGACGACGTTTCGGTCCGACTTGGACCATTAACTAATCGTACTAGTTAATGGCCCTAAATGTCGTCATTAGTTTCATTCTCCTACTTTAAAGAACTGTTAATTATTATTGGTAGTAGGTATGTAAGTTGTCGTGTATATTCTTTGCTAATCCCAACAATCAGTCCTGCCTCCTTTATTAGCTAATGTTCAGTTTTTTCTAAATATTTCAATATTTCAAGGCTGCTGATTTAGCAAAAATTGTATTTAGAGCGTCCGATACAGGCCCTACAAATAAATGTTGTGGACCGGGAATGCTCGTATCAAGGACAGGGAATACTCGTATCGTGGGCCGGGAATACTCGCATCGTGGGCCGGGAATACTCGTATCGTGGGCCAGGAATGCTCGTATCGTGGAATCTTAGAGACAAACGGTATAAAATACTGACACAATGGGAAAAAAGAGTGCCCAAATGCAGTATAATGGGATCCTATTTTGACAACTGTTCGCCCACACAGTGGACTTTATGAAGTCTCAAGCAGATCTGTTTGCGTCTTGGTAAAGCCCACAGTGTGTGACACAATGTCAATAACATCGCATTATACAGCATTTATGTCTCTGTTTTCCATGCTAGTATCAAGTTAAAAATACAGAGGTGACGTCTTTGTTGATTACTAAGACATATTTTTGTTGCATATTATAGTGCTGGCGCAAGTTAAAGGCCCAGTCGTTAATTTCTCCGAATTTCTTCCTTCATTCTTATTCGGAGAGTATTTTTAATGTTAGTTTTAACATCATTTGCATTTTGCTTCTAAAATTCGTTCATCAAAAAAAAAAAAAAAAAAAAAAATCGAACGCATTGCGATTTCACCTACACGTCTCAAGCAGCTGCTTTTGAGGAGAAACACATTGTTGAACGAGATGTTTGTCTCTATACACGGAACGATACGTTGTGCCGATAAAAGCTTCTTTTGCTATGTTTCTTTTAGTGACAATGTCGGCAGTGCAATAATTTCGATCTAGCCGCAGAGTCAGTCCTTCTGGAATAATGTCACTGCTGTCTCTTTCTCTGAATGATATCCATTTTATATGGAGAATTATGATTTAGTTCCATATTTCTTCATTTTGTTTGCTACTTCAATGATATTAACGAACGCTGTTGGCATCATCTGGCATTTTATTAAAGTTTTCAAATATCTTGTTGTGAACCTTCACAATATTATCTGGATAGCAAAAAAAGTCACAATACCGTGACTGGAACGATACACAAAAAACTCGCACATACAAGAGAGGAGATTACGACTTTGTAAATGGTCCAAGTCGGACCGTAACGTCGTCGTAAGCTCCTCTCTATGTGCGGGTTTTCTGTGTATTATCTGGATTCCAAAGTTTGTTTGTATTGTACAGTTGCGGTTACTTAGCGAATTACAGGTGTAACAACCCAAGTTACGAAGAGAGAAAAGAAATACATGGCAATTAATTTGAAACGAAAACTCAGATATAAGTATGCCTTTTCGTCTACTAGTTATTGCCACTAGAAAGAAGAAATCTTGTTAGTTTAGAGTAGTCAAGACGACAACAGTGAAGGGTGTCAGCATTCGCGAACCCATCTGCATCCTCACAAGGCAGGAGAAATAAGTTATATTTGTTTCGGTCACTCCAGAGGCCATGTGGAGAATTATAATTAATGAAGGTTAGAGAGAAGAAGCGAAGAGGGGAAGAAAAACAAGAAGCAAATTCTAAGGAGAAGAAGAACTACTGAAAGGATGTGTAAGTATATATGCATGTATATGTGTATCTATCAATCTACATCTTTCCTCTAACCGTTTCCAAGGTAGTTCTTGGAAGCGAAGGGAAAGGGAGGATTTGAAAGCTAGGGGATTGGACATCCTCCAAGATTGTGTGGGCATGATAGGAGTGAGCGAAGGTAAGTGGCTTGTATGATATGACGTGCTGTTGGAGTACAAGGCAACATTTATGAAGCGAGTTGGAGAAACCGGCTAGCCGGAATTGAGTGCTGGAGATGGTAAGTAGAGTGCTGGTACACTGAACGAGGAGTGGGGATGCTGCCGCTTGACGGGTCTAGTGAGCTGTGATGTCTGCATCCTCCTGTCAAGAGAGTGAATGACAAAGTATTTCAACTTCTTCAGATCACTGTCATAGAGGTGGTCGTTGGACCAAACTCTTAAAAATTGGACTTTTTTTTCCAAAAGAAATTTTTGCAGTTTGATATATTTTTCATTGACAATTATGTAATATATATATATTTTTGGACCGAGCCTAACATAGAAAGCTCACCTAACCTAAGAATTTTTTTAGTCAAATTCTACTAATGTATGATAGATGAATTTAAATTTATTACTTAAAATCTATAATTTATATTTTTCATTCTGTTAATATTAATTTTCACTGCTTTATGACAAAAAATTTTCACTCTGCTTATTTTTTTTTTTTTATTATCACACCGGCCGATTCCCACCAAGGCAGGGTGGCCCGAAAAAGAAAAACTTTCACCATCATTCACTCCATCACTGTCTTGCCAGAAGGGTGCTTTACACTACAGTTTTTAAACTGCAACATTAACACCCCTCCTTCAGAGTGCAGGCACTGTACTTCCCATCTCCAGGACTCAAGTCCGGCCTGCCGGTTTCCCTGAATCCCTTCATAAATGTTACTTTGCTCACACTCCAACAGCACGTCAAGTATTAAAAACCATTTGTCTCCATTCACTCCTATCAAACACGCTCACGCATGCCTGCTGGAAGTCCAAGCCCCTCGCACACAAAACCTCCTTTACCCCCTCCCTCCAACCCTTCCTAGGCCGACCCCTACCCCGCCTTCCTTCCACTACAGACTGATACACTCTTGAAGTCATTCTGTTTCGCTCCATTCTCTCTACATGTCCGAACCACCTCAACAACCCTTCCTCAGCCCTCTGGACAACAGTTTTGGTAATCCCGCACCTCCTCCTAACTTCCAAACTACGAATTCTCTGCATTATATTCACACCACACATTGCCCTCAGACATGACATCTCCACTGCCTCCAGCCTTCTCCTCGCTGCAACATTCATCACCCACGCTTCACACCCATATAAGAGCGTTGGTAAAACTATACTCTCATACATTCCCCTCTTTGCCTCCAAGGACAAAGTTCTTTGTCTCCACAGACTCCTAAGTGCACCACTCACTCTTTTTCCCTCATCAATTCTATGATTCACCTCATCTTTCATAGACCCATCCGCTGACACGTCCACTCCCAAATATCTGAATACGTTCACCTCCTCCATACTCTCTCCCTCCAATCTGATATTCAATCTTTCATCACCTAATCTTTTTGTTATCCTCATAACCTTACTCTTTCCTGTATTCACCTTTAATTTTCTTCTTTTGCACACCCTACCAAATTCATCCACCAATCTCTGCAACTTCTCTTCAGAATCTCCCAAGAGCACAGTGTCATCAGCAAAGAGCAGCTGTGACAACTCCCACTTTGTGTGTGATTCTTTATCTTTTAACTCCACGCCTCTTGCCAAGACCCTCGCATTTACTTCTCTTACAACCCCATCTATAAATATATTAAACAACCACGGTGACATCACACATCCTTGTCTAAGGCCTACTTTTACTGGGAAAAAATTTCCCTCTTTCCTACATACTCTAACTTGAGCCTCACTATCCTCGTAAAAACTCTTGACTGCTTTCAGTAACCTACCTCCTACACCATACACTTGCAACATCTGCCACATTGCCCCCCTATCCACCCTGTCATACGCCTTTTCCAAATCCATAAATGCCACAAAGACCTCTTTAGCCTTATCTAAATACTGTTCACTTATATGTTTCACTGTAAACACCTGGTCCACACACCCCCTACCTTTCCTAAAGCCTCCTTGTTCATCTGCTATCCTATTCTCCGTCTTACTCTTAATTCTTTCAATTATAACTCTACCATACACTTTACCAGGTACACTCAACAGACTTATCCCCCTATAATTTTTGCACTCTCTTTTATCCCCTTTGCCTTTATACAAAGGAACTATGCATGCTCTCTGCCAATCCCTAGGTACCTTACCCTCTTCCATACATTTATTAAATAATTGCACCAACCACTCCAAAACTATATCCCCACCTGCTTTTAACATTTCTATCTTTATCCCATCAATCCCGGCTGCCTTACCCCCTTTCATTTTACCTACTGCCTCACGAACTTCCCCCACACTCACAACTGGCTCTTCCTCACTCCTACAAGATGTTATTCCTCCTTGCCCTATACACGAAATCACAGCTTCCCTATCTTCATCAACATTTAACAATTCCTCAAAATATTCCTTCCATCTTCCCAATACCTCTAACTCTCCATTTAATAACTCTCCTCTCCTATTTTTAACTGACAAATCCATTTGTTCTCTAGGCTTTCTTAACTTGTTAATCTCACTCCAAAACTTTTTCTTATTTTCAACAAAATTTGTTGATAACATCTCACCCACTCTCTCATTTGCTCTCTTTTTACATTGCTTCACCACTCTCTTAACTTCTCTCTTTTTCTCCATATACTCTTCCCTCCTTGCATCACTTCTACTTTGTAAAAACTTCTCATATGCTAACTTTTTCTCCCTTACTACTCTCTTTACATCATCATTCCACCAATCGCTCCTCTTCCCTCCTGCACCCACTTTCCTGTAACCACAAACTTCTGCTGAACACTCTAACACTACATTTTTAAACCTACCCCATACCTCTTCGACCCCATTGCCTATGCTCTCATTAGCCCATCTATCCTCCAATAGCTGTTTATATCTTACCCTAACTGCCTCCTCTTTTAGTTTATAAACCTTCACCTCTCTCTTCCCTGATGCTTCTATTCTCCTTGTATCCCATCTACCTTTTACTCTCAGTGTAGCTACAACTAGAAAGTGATCTGATATATCTGTGGCCCCTCTATAAACATGTACATCCTGAAGTCTACTCAACAGTCTTTTATCTACCAATACATAATCCAACAAACTACTGTCATTTCGCCCTACATCATATCGTGTATACTTATTTATCCTCTTTTTCTTAAAATATGTATTACCTATAACTAAACCCCTTTCTATACAAAGTTCAATCAAAGGGCTCCCATTATCATTTACACCTGGCACCCCAAACTTACCTACCACACCCTCTCTAAAAGTTTCTCCTACTTTAGCATTCAAGTCCCCTACCACAATTACTCTCTCACTTGGTTCAAAGGCTCCTATACATTCACTTAACATCTCCCAAAATCTCTCTCTCTTCTCTGCATTCCTCTCTTCTCCAGGTGCATACACGCTTATTATGACCCACTTCTCGCATCCAACCTTTACTTTAATCCACATAATTCTTGAATTTACACATTCATATTCTCTTTTCTCCTTCCATAACTGATCATTTAACATTACTGCTACTCCTTCCTTTGCTCTAACTCTCTCGGATACTCCAGATTTAATCCCATTTATTTCCCCCCACTGAAACTCTCCTACCCCCCTTCAGCTTTGTTTCGCTTAGGGCCAGGACATCCAACTTCTTTTCATTCATAACATCAGCAATCATCTGTTTCTTGTCATCCGCACTACATCCACGCACATTTAAGCAACCCAGTTTTATAAAGTTTTTCTTCTTCTCTTTTTTAGTAATTGTATACAGGAGAAGGGGTTACTAGCCCATTGCTCCCGGCATTTTAGTCGCCTCATACGACACGCATGGCTTACGGAGGAAAGATTCTTTTCCACTTCCCCATGGACAATAGAAGAAATAAAAAAGAACAAGAGCTATTTAGAAAAAGGAGAAAAACCTAGATGTATGTATATATATATATGCATGTGCGTGTCTGTGAAGTGTGACCAAAGTGTAAGTAGGAGTAGCAAGATATCCCTGTTATCTTAGCGTGTTTATGAGACAGAAAAAGAAACCAGCAATCCTACCATCATGCAAAACAGTTACAGGTTTTTGTTTCACAGTCATCTGGCAGGACGGTAGTACTTCCCTGGGTGGTTGCTGTCTACCAACCTACTACCTACTCTGCTTATTCAACATAAAAGGCCGTTGCTCTTTAGGCCTATTTCGCCGGTTTGGATTATTCGGCTTGATATTATATCTGTATATATGAACGAACCGGCTGTATCCCACCGAGACAGAATATACCTGGAGTATACCTGGAGAGGGTTTCGGGAGTCAATGTCCCCGCGGCTTGGTCTGTGACCAAGCCTTGCGGTGGATCAAGGCTTGATCAAACAGGCTGTTATTGCTGACCGCACGCAAACCGACGTCGAATCACAGTCCGGCAGGTCTGTTACTGATTTGAAGTGACTGTCCAGTGCCTTCTTGAAGACAGTCATGGGTCTATTGGTAATCCCCTTTATGTGCGCTGCGAGGCAGTTGAACAGTCTTGGGCCCCTGAGGCGTATTGTGTTGCCTCTTACCTTACTCGTGGCGCCTCTGTTTTTTCATTGGGGGGTCGATGTATATCCTGTCGAGTGTTTTACTTTCAGAGGGAGTGATTTTCGTGTGAAATTTGGTACTAATCCTTCTAGAATTTTCCAGGTGAATATTGTCACATTTCTTTCTCGTCATTGTTGCACTATTTTTTCTGCTGCTATCACTTCCACTACTATTACCACCACTACTACTACCACAACTACCACTATCACCACCACTACTACTATCACTTCCACTACTATTACCACCACTACTACTTCCATAACTACCACTATCACCACCACTACTACTATCACTTCCACTACTATTACCACCACTACTACTACCACAACTAACACTATCACCACCACTACTATCACTTTACTATTACCACCACTACTATTACCACTACTACTACTACCACAACTACCACTATCACCACCACTACTACTATCACTTCCACTACTATTACCACCACTACTACTTCCATAACTACCACTATCAGCACCCCTACTACTATCACTTCCACTACTATTACCACCACTACTACTACCACAACTACCACTATCACCACCACTACTATCACTTCCACTATCACCACCACTACTACTTCCATAACTACCACTATCAGCACCCCTACTACTATCACTTCCACTACTATTACCACCACTACTACTACCACAACTACCACTATCACCACCACTACTATCATTTCCACTATTACCATCACTACTTCCATAACTACCACTATCACCACTGCTACTACTATCACTTCCATTACTATTACCACCACTACTACTTCCATAACTACCACTATCAGCACCCCTACTACTATCACTTCCACTACTATCACCACCACTACTACTTCCATAACTACCACTATCAGCACCCCTACTACTATCACTTCCACTACTATCACCACCACTACTACTTCCATAACTACCACTACCACCACCACTACTATCACTTCCACTACTATCACCACCACTGCTACTACCACAACTACCACTACCACCACCACTACTACCACATTTAAATTAAATGCTTTACAGTTCTATGTGGGCAATAAACGATCTCTGTATTTGTTCAAGTCCCGATATTTCTTCTGCCCTGAACCGGGTTGTCAACAGTGAGCAATATTCCAGTCGAGGGAGCACTAGCGATTTGAAAAGTGTCATCAGTGGCATTATTTCCCTTGTTCTGAAGGTTCTCAATACCCACCCCGTCGTTCTCCTGGCTGTCGTAATCTTTGTCTTATGTTCTTTGAAAGAAAGGTCAACTGACATAATTATTCCCAATTCTTCCACGTATTCCTTTTGTTCTATTTGATAAGCCTCTTGAGTTTTATATATAGTGTTTTTGAGTTCTTCCTTCTTCGTATACCTAAGCAGCTGGAACTTATCACCACTGAACGTAACACGGTTCTTCACTGCCACTGGAAAACACTGCTTATATCTTCCTGTAATTTTTCAGTGTCTTCTGCCTTAGTGACTTTCATGCTTATTTTAGTGTCATCTACAAATGATGATACAGAAATGGGTGTTTTAATCTATGTCTGCTAAGAGAATGAGAAACAGCAGAGGTGCCAGGACAGCGCCTGGCACCTCTGCTGTTGGGGTGCCAGGCTTTTCACCTCTCTAAAGCCAGAGTTTGCTCTATTTATTTCAACTTTTTGTGTTCTGTGCGTTAGGAACTCGAAAATCCTTCTACCTACTTCCCTCATTTTGTGTACTATCACCCCATGATGGCATTTGTCAAATGCCTTTGCAAAAATCTGTGTATCACATCTGCGTTTTGGTTGTCTTCCAACGCCTCCGTAATTCTGTCATAGTAGTTCAGCGGCTGTGACAAGCACAATCATCCTGCTCTAAAATCACGCTGGTTTGGGTAATGGGGATTCTGCTCTTCCATGAAACTTGTAGTTTGACGTCTTATAACTCTCTCACAGATTTTTATGATGTGGAAAGTTAGGGTTACTGTTCAGTAAATTTCAGCTAGTGCTCTTCTACCTCTCTTACAGCAAAGGAGCCATGTCTGCACTCTTTAAGGTCTCCAGTATTTCACCTAAATCTATTCTCTCCAAAGAATACTAAAGGCTCGTCCTAGTGGTACTTTGCAATTTCCTATGAATAGTTTATTCCATGAGTCTGGTCTAGGTGCTGTGAGTGGGCGCGTTATCCATTTCTTTTTCGAAATGTATGGCATTATTACTCATGTTAGTTAGTCTGTGTAGCCTATTGTTGTAGTGAAAAATGTTTCTACATTCTCTACCTTGGTATCATTTAATGGGCTGCTAAACACCGACTCATACTGTTCTTTTGGAATTTTACTCATTTCCTGTTCATTGTCAGTATACGAATCTCCTCTCATTAATGGTTCAATTATACAGGTAGTTCTTAGCTTGGATTTTACATCTGAATAAAAATATTTCTGGGTTTCTTGCAATATCTTGGATGGTCTTTTCGATGGACTTTTGTACCGCTTTCAGATCGTGCAGCGAGGGACGCTGTTCTCAGATCGTGCAGCGAGGGACGCTGTTCTCAGATCGTGCAGCGAGGGACGCTGTTCTCAGATCGTGCAGCGAGGGACGCTGTTCTCAGATCGTTCAGCGAGGGACGCTGTTCTCAGATCGCGCAGCGAGGGACGCTGTTCTCAGATCACACAGTGGGGGATACCACTCTCAGATCACACAGTGGGGGATACCACTCTCAGATCACACAGTGGGGGATACCACTCTCAGATCACACAGTGGGGGATACCACTCTCAGATCACACAGTGGGGGATACAACTCTCAGATCACACAGTGGGGGATACAACTCTCAGATCACACACAGGGGGATACCACTCGCAGATCACACTCAGGGGGATACCACTCTCAGATCACACAGTGGGGGATACCACTCTCAGATCACACAGTGGGGGATACCACTCTCAGATCACACAGTGGGGGATACCACTCTCAGATCACACAGTGGGGGATACCACTCTCAGATCACACAGTGGGGGATACCACTCTCAGATCACACAGTGGGGGATACCACTCTCAGATCACACTCAGGGGGATACCACTCTCAGATCACACTCAGGGGGATACCACTCTCAGATCACACTCAGGGGGGATACCACTCTCAGATCACACTCAGGGGGATACCACTCTCAGATCACACAGTGGGGGATACCACTCTCAGATCACACTCAGGGGGATACCACTCTCAGATCACACTCAGGGGGATACCACTCTCAGATCACACTCAGGGGGATACCACTCTCAGATCACACTCAGGGGGATACCACTCTCAGATCACACTCAGGGGGATACCACTCTCAGATCACACTCAGGGGGATACCACTCTCAGATCACACTCAGGGGGATACCACTCTCAGATCACACTCAGGGGATACCACTCTCAGATCACACTCAGGGGGATACCACTCTCAGATCACACTCAGGGGGATACCACTCTCAGATCACACTCAGGGGGATACCACTCTCAGATCACACTCAGGGGGATACCACTCTCAGATCACACTCAGGGGGATACCACTCTCAGATCACACTCAGGGGGATACCACTCTCAGATCACACTCAGGGGGATACCACTCTCAGATCACACTCAGGGGGATACCACTCTCAGATCACACTCAGGGGGATACCACTCTCAGATCACACTCAGGGGGATACCACTCTCAGATCACACTCAGGGGGATACCACTCTCAGATCACACTCAGGGGGATACCACTCTCAGATCACACTCAGGGGGATACCACTCTCAGATCACACAGTGGGGGATACCACTCTCAGATCACACTCAGGGGGATACCACTCTCAGATCACACTCAGGGGGATACCACTCTCAGATCACACTCAGGGGGATACCACTCTCAGATCACACTCAGGGGGGATACCACTCTCAGATCACACTCAGGGGGATACCACTCTCAGATCACACTCAGGGGGATACCACTCTCAGATCACACTCAGGGGGATACCACTCTCAGATCACACTCAGGGGGATACCACTCTCAGATCACACTCAGGGGGATACCACTCTCAGATCACACTCAGGGGGATACCACTCTCAGATCACACTCAGGGGGATACCACTCTCAGATCACACTCAGGGGGATACCACTCTCAGATCACACAGTGGGGGATACCACTCTCAGATCACACAGTGGGGGATACCACTCTCAGATCACACTAAATATTTACGTCAACATTATCATGAAGAATGTAAAACCAAAGAATTTATTTCCATTTTCTCTTTAATACGAAACAAAGAAAATGAAGCAATAATTATTCATTTATGTTAATTAGTCTAAATTTTTCTTTGCCTTCGAAAAACCTTTTTGCACGAAATATTTACTTATGTTTAATCATTTTTCTTTGAGTTTTAAGCGAAAATGTTTGTTGAGGATATTGTCAGTTGTTTTTATTAATCTAACATCTGTGGAGGTTTATGAAGTCATTGACTTCATTATTGACTTCATGATGTCACTTCCTGTATTACCTGGTAGAGGTAAGACACTTTTAACACGCCTTAATGTCACTCTAAGTTCCCTAAATCATTCTAAAATTATTGTGATAATAAGTAAAACACTTTAGTGTTTTACTTATCTAAATTATTATCTGAATTTTTACCTGCTTTAACTATCACAGGACCAGTAAGTCACTCCAGTGGACTACTCACAGGACCAGTAAGTCACTCCAGTGGACTACTCACAGGACCAGTAAGTCACTCCAGTGGACTACTCACAGGACCAGTAAGTCACTCCAAGGGACTACTCACAGGACCAGTAAGTCACTCCAAGGGACTACTCACAGGACCAGTAAGTCACTCCAAGGGACTACTCACAGGACCAGTAAGTCACTCCAGTGGACTACTCACAGGACCAGTAAGTCACTCCAGTGGACTACTCACGGGACCAGTAAGTCACTCCAGTGGACTACTCACAGGACCAGTAAGTCACTCCAAGGGACTACTCACAGGACCAGTAAGTCACTCCAAGGGACTACTCACAGGACCAGTAAGTCACTCCAAGGGACTACTCACAGGACCAGTAAGTCACTCCAAGGCACTACTCACAGGACCAGTAAGTCACTCCAGGGGACTACTCACACGACCAGTAAGTCACTCCAGGGGACTACTCACACGACCAGTAAGTCACTCGAAGGGGCTACTCACAGGACCAGTAATTCATTTTGGGATAACTCTGAGGACCTGTAAGTCATTTCACTGGACTAATCTGAGGACCAGTAAGTTATTCAAGGGTACTTCTGAGAACCTGTAAAACATACCTGCACTGGCTGCAGAACCCAGTAAGTCATTCCAGGACCACTAAACGGACCACTACGTCATTCCAGTCATTCCAGGTGAGGAATGTTGTTCCAGACAGCTCGTATAAAAAAATCAGAGCAGAAATTCACCAGAACTCTCTCTTAACATGAAGTAATCTTAATTAAATATTATCAGGGTTCAACCTCTGTATGATATAAACAATATTTCTTTAGTTTAATTCATTTAATTCTTTTTCCTATGAAACAAATTACGAATATTAACTACGTATTATTATTGTAGTTATATATATTTATTTATATGTAGTAACGAAGTATTTTGTGTTAAAATATTGAATATTTAAAACCTATCACAGTGACACCTAGTTTATTGAGCAAACTAATTGTTTGGGATCTTATTAGTGGTAATATTAATTGAACTTAGGAGTGATTATTTCTTCTGAATATTACTGAAGTTAGGTAAAAAAAATATGTGTGCAGGCACTTATTTCCTCAGTGCCTGGGTCAGTTTGCTGCTGTCATGAAGAATGTATTTTCTTAAAGTTTTCTAACTAACATTGTATTAGATCATAAGTTAGTGCGATAATTTGATTCAGTTCAACTAGTACGATGAATAACTAACGACCAAAACAAAGATATATTTAAGCATTTTGTTTCAGGGATTCAGAGCGAGAGAGAGAGAGAGAGAGAGAGAGAGAGAGAGAGAGAGAGAGAGAGAGAGAGAGAGACAGACAGACAGAGAGAGAGACAGAGAGAGAGACAGAGAGACAGAGAGAGAGAGAGAGAGAGAGAGAGAGAGAGAGAGAGAGAGAGAGAGAGAGAGAGAGAGAGAGAGAGAGAGAGAGAGAGAGAGAGAGAGAGAGAGAGAGAGAGAGAGACAGAGAGACAGAGAGAGAGAGAGAGAGAGAGAGAGAGAGAGAGAGAGAGAGAGAGAGAGAGAGAGAGAGAGAGAGAGAGAGACAGAGAGAGAGAGACAGAGAGAGAGAGACAGAGAGAGAGAGACAGAGAGAGACAGAGAGAGAGACAGAGAGAGAGAGAGAGAGAGAGAGAGAGAGAGAGAGAGACAGAGAGAGAGAGAGAGAGAGAGAGAGAGAGAGAGAGAGAGAGAGAGACAGAGAGAGAGAGACAGAGAGAGAGACAGAGAGACAGAGAGAGAGAGAGAGACAGAGAGAGAGAGAGAGAGAGAGAGAGAGAGACAGAGAGAGAGAGAGAGACAAAGTACAAAGCATGTCGAAGGTATAAGAGACATCCTACCACCTATAACAGGAACTTGCACATGCAAGCCTGTAGGCATATGGGTGATGTTCAAAAGTGGGCCATTACTAAATGGGAGGTGGACACTAAAAGAAAGTTAGCATCAGGTAGGGTAGGCTCCAAAACCTGGTGGTCCCTGGTCAAGGACAGACAAGGTTATCTGCCTGATGAACTTATTCCACCTCTAAATCGACAGGATGGGACCACCTCTACTAGTAGTCAAGAGAAGGCGGACCTCTTTGCTGAACACTTTGCTGCCAAAATGCAAGTTCCTGATCCAGCAAGGGACCCTCCTTGGCTAGCTGCAAGAACTGTGTCAAAACTGTCAGTGGTGACAATAAGGCAGGAGGAGGAGCATTTCCTACTTAAATCCCTTGACCAAGAAAGGCTGTAGGCCCAGACAAGTTGAGCCCAAGATTGTTGAGAAGATGTGCAGACCAGCTAGCAGCACCTCTAACTCGCATCTTTCAGCACTGCCTAGTACAGTGTAAATGGCCCTCCATGAAATGGAAAGAGGCAAATGTAGTCCCTGTTCACAAAAAGAAGAGCAGAGCAGAAATCAGCAACTACAGACCAGTGTCACTCCTGTCAATCACTGGTAAGATCCTTGAGACAATAATCTCAAGACAAATGACAGATTTTTTTGACTACCACTCACTACTTTGTGATCGTCAATATGGCTTCAGGAAAGGTTACTCTGCTGCTGATCTGTTGTTAAACCTCTCCACTAAGTGGCACCAGTCACTGGATGAATCCAAAGTCAGCTGTGTGGTAGCACTGGACATTGCTGGCGCTTTCGACCGGGAGTGGCACCAGGGCCTCTTAGCAAAACTTCAAGCACTGGGAATTGCAGGCTCTACGCTATGTCTCCTCAGTGATTACCTTCATGGTAGATCTCTAAGTGTAGTCCTCAATGGAACGGAATCAGCAAGGCATCCTATTGGGGCAAACGTTCCACAAGGAAGTGTGCTGGGTCCACTGTTATGGAATGTCTACTTCAACGACCTTTTTCATCTCATCCCAGAATCACATGCATATGCAGACGACTGTACACTGACATTCACTTATCCAAGAGAAGAAATGCCAGCTGCTCTAAGCTACATCAATCACCAGCTGAGAGCTATATCAGCTTGGGGAAATAGATGGCAAGTAACATTTGCACCTGAAAAAACGCAAATGATGTTCGTCTCTAGGCACCATGATGGTAATGCTGGCGCAGTAGTAAGGATGAATGGGACGATGTTGGCACCTGGAGAAGAAGTTGATATCCTTGGGGTGAAATTTGACTCCAAACTAACCATGAAGAACCATGTTGTAAATCTTGCAAACAAGGCAGCCAGGAAGCTTACAGCACTTCGCCGTATCTCGCATCTGCTTGACAGTAGGGGTTGCAAGATCCTGTACGAGGCACAAGTACGCTCACACCTTGAGTATGCTCCACTTTCTTGGTTTGCCTGCCCCCTCTCATCTGCGACTGCTTGACAGAGTAGAGAACAGAGCAAGACGTCTCATCTCTCGCCTGGACCCATCCTGGATAGATCTGTCATTTCAGCAGAGCCTTCAACATAGGAGGGATGTGGGTGGCCTTACTGTTATGTACAAGGCCAATATTGTCAAAATACCACACTTGGATCCACTTCGAGGACAGCGTGAAACAAGCTTTTATGCCACAAGACGGGCAGAAAGCAGCAACTTCTCTGGCTGCTATTCTCCAGAACATCACTCCATCTGAGATCATACATACCCAGGATGACTCGAGTATGGAACACATTCGTACAGCATAATGATGTCAACGAGATAACGTCAGTTGATCAAATGAAAATGCTGGCCCACAGATGGCTCCAACTTCATCCTGTTCCCTACTTGTATGTCTCATAACAAAAATAGCTTTCAAATGAGCTGATGTAGGTAACAGCTCTTAGCTTGCCAATAAAGTTAGAATCCTTAACCTGTAAATAGCTGTCAATAAAGCTAGGGATCCTTAACCTTGTCAAACCCTGTAAAAAAAAAAAAAAAAAAAAAAAAAAAAAAAAAAAAAAAAAAAAAGACCCAGAGAGAAAAAAAAAAAAAAAAAAAAAAAAAAAAAAAAAAAAAAAAAAAGACAGAGAGAGAGAGAGACAGAGAGAGAGAGAGAGAGAGAGAGAGAGAGAGAGAGAGAGAGAGAGAGAGAGAGAGAGAGAGAGAGAGAGAGAGAGAGAGAGAGAGAGAGAGAGAGAGAGAGAGAGAGAGAGAGAGAGAGAGAGAGACCCTCCGCTATTGGTAATTTAATTAACGCCAAAATTAGCGGAAAATTACCGAAACCGACTAGGGAACAATTCTTGAGCATTTCTATTTTACGTATTCAAAGGAGTCGATCTCTGTTCGCTTGATAACTTCATTTAATGCCGGAAATGGAAGAAAATTGCGAAGACCCACATGACCTGTCCGTCAATGGCATAGTTCTCCCTGGGAACACAACTCAAGTTCAGTCCTCTGACAGATCGAGACTTAAGAGCAAATCTTTTTGCATCTGCTGCCTTTTTTTCACCTAACAGAAGTTAGTAGAATGTTGTAGATAGCGATGGACTTTGAAATGAGGTAGAATTCAAGCTTTTACCATGTAAATACAAGTACATACATTCAATAATTTTTGCTACAAGTACCAAGCATTCGTTTGACATCACATGAGATTGAAATCATTGATTAATGATAAGCTATACGAGGCTTCAACTTAAGTAAATTTATCCTACGTCTACTAACGCTATAGGAACTAGCAAAATTATTGATCAGAAATTAAGAGGAAGATTTTTCCCAACAGGAGAAAAAATATCAAATGAATTCTGTTGTGAGAAGCCAAGACCAGGAACTAGAGTGCCAAGACAAAGATATCCTGATACATTGTATTCTTGTCTTTTACTGCTCCACTTAAATTATCTTCTCCATTGTCTCACGACCATTTTTCTAGCTTTCATTCAGCTTCTTAGTAGTAGTAATAGTAACGGAAGTAGTAGTAGTAGTAGTAGTAGTAGTAACAGAAGTAGTAGTAGTAGTAATAGTCGTTTTCCTAGTAGTAGTAGTAACAATAGTGTGGTTATAGTTTTACAATAGGATAAAGCTATAAATTCAAGGATGACAATCCATGATAGTTTGGTCTGCACGGATGTCTGATTCTCTATCAACTAAGCAGGTATTGTTAAACTTATGTAGTGTTTAAGTGTCGTATACTTGTGTTGTTCTCGTTGTTCAATTTGTTTCAGCCTTCATAACTGAGTAGTGTATAAGGTTTGTACGACGAATCACAGAGTGACGTACTTTTGTGACCCTCGTTCTGGTTACAGGAACATCAGGCGTGTCACTGTGACCCAGGAGCCTCGTGGCCTGGCTGGCAAAGCTCTCGTTTCACACGCTGGAGGTCCCGGGTTCGATTCCCGGCAGGGTTGAAATATTCAACTCGTTTCCATAAACCCATTGCCCTGTTCACCTAGTAAGTAGGTACCTGGGTGTTAGTCGACTGGTGCGGGTCGCATCCTGGGGGACAAGTTGTGGATCAAATTGGAAATAAAACAGACAATCCCTGTATGACGCACTGACTTTCTTGGGTTATCCTGGGTGACTAACCCTCCTGGGTTAAAAATCAGAGCAAAATCCTATCTTACCTTATCTTACCCCTCGTTCTGATCACAGGCATCTCAAGTACCGTGAACCTTGGTCACCCACCTGAGGGAAGTGTTGTGACGTGACACCATGAGCAGCTCGGCGCAGACATCTCTGTAACACCTCTCATCAGTCTGGCTTAATCTCTTGTCATTCCGTAAAATTTATAATTCTCTATGATTTCATTTCAAGTTTTTTTCCTCGTTCCATCCAGCCTCTCCCACGCCTCTCCCCGCGCATCTCCCCACGCCTCTCACCACGCCTTTCCCCACGCCTCCTCCCACGCATCTCCCACACTTAAGCCTCTCCCATAGACCCTCATTCCCTCCTTTACCCACACACATCTCCAGCCAGGATCTTTTGATATGAACTGTTACTTATGTCTTCCTTTTTTGGCCTATTTTTTTCCCTTATTTCCTTATTGGTCTCTCTCTCTCTCTCTCTCTCTCTCTCTCTCTCTCTCTCTCTCTTCCCTTACTTCTATTATTTTGTCAGAGAACTCAAGCAGGTATGAGACAGTGTCTGCAATATGTGAACTCGTGCAGGTTGTAGTTTATGAAGCAACTCCTCCCCAAGCAACTCCTCCCCCAAGCAACTCCTCCCCCAAGCAACTCCTCCCCCAAGCAACTCCTCCCCAAGCAACTCCTCCCCCAAGCAACTCCTCCCCCAAGCAACTCCTCCCCCAAGCAACTCCTCCCCCAAGCAACTCCTCCCCCAAGCAACTCCTCCCCAAGCAATTCCTCCCCAAGCAACTCCTCCCCAAGCAACTCCTCCCCAAGCAACTCCCCCCCAAGCAACTCCTCCCCCAAGCAACTCCTCCCCCAAGCAACTCCTCCCCAAGCAACTCCTCCCCAAGCAACTCATAACTCTTCTGAACATACCTTGACCATTTGTATTTTAACAATAGGAACTTGCTTCCAGTTACTTTTGAATACATAAAGCATTGAAAACTTCTTCGCTTAAACGAAAATACCTTAAGTCTTGAGATATTTACGCATCGTTATAAATACTGAATGTCAATAAATTAATATAAAAAATGAAAGATAATGTTACCAGCATAACAAAATAGATGTATTAAAGTTGGTTGATGTGCAGCGTGGGGAAGGTCTCCAGGTGTGACATAACCTCTGTCTTCTGTCCATCAAGACTCACGAAATCGTAATGACACGATTGTAAACAAACCAAACTACTGGAGTTTTGTGACACTCTGATCGCGGGTTCTAACCCCCACACGTGGTATCGTTTCTGTGCATCAATGCCCCCTCAAGGAAGGTTCCTTGATGTTGGTGAGGGGCTCTTGATTTAGGGAATTGGATCTGTGCTCCAGTTTCCCAAATTAAGCCTGAATGCCTTCCACCCCCCCCCAGGCGCTGTATAATCCTCTGGGTTTAGCGCTTCCCCCTTGATTATAATAATAATGTGCATCAATGCACGCCATAGAAATAGTCGAGAGACTAAGTTTCAAATGAAGATAAATATTGTCATTAAGTATTACATGCAATTCAAAAGAGGCAGTGACAAGATGTCACAAGTCATCTTCAGTAGAGAGTTCAAATTAAGACTTACACAGCGTAAGACTAATTCAAACTTTTCAGTTTAAAGACACTCTCAAAAGGCATTCTATTGGTAACTCACAAGTTACCTACATGCTGGAGTGTCTTACAGGGAAGTAGCTTCCAACCTTATATGCTGGTGCATCTTACATGGAAGTAGATGTCTACCCTACATGCTTGTGTAGCTTTCAGAGAAGTAACTGCGAACCCTACAAGCTCGTGTATCTCACAGGGAAGTAGCTGTCTACCCTACATACTGGTGAATGTTGCATGGAAGTAGCTGCCAACCCTACATGCTGGTTTATCTTACAGGGAAGTAGCTGCCAACCCTACATGCTGGTTTATCTTACAGGGAAGTAGCTGCCAACCCTACATGCTGGTTTATCTTACAGGGAAGTAGCTGCCAACCCTACATGCTGGTTTATCTTACAGGGAGGTAGCTGCCAACCCTACATGCTGGTTTATCTTACAGGGAGGTAGCTGCCAACCCTACATGCTGGTTTATCTTACAGGGAAGTAGCTGCCAACCCTACATGCTGGTTTATCTTACAGGGAGGTAGCTGCAACCCTATATGCTGGTTTATCTTACAGGGAAGTGGTTTTACATAAATTTTTCTTTGTGTGGGTGCCAGTTTATAATTTTTTCCCAATTTTGTCACACTGGAAATGGAAATATAAACACAAATGCAGTATAATGTGATCCTTTATTGACAACGTTTCACCCACACAGTGGGCTTTTTCAAGTCACACACGGATCTACCTGGGGTTGGAAGGTACGAGAGTATTTATAGGCATGTTCAGAATGTTGAGGTCAGGTGGAGAATGCTGCATCTGATGATCTACCGGGTGGGGTTATAGAGTCTTGGGTAGCTTGGCAGGGGTATTGGACAAGTTGTGAGTAGACCTTCTGCAGTGTTCTATGTTCTTATGTGGGATAGCGATGAAGAAGTTTCTTGGCGAGTGGTTCAGCTATGTTATAGAAGCCATTGTTCTGGTTGAAATTGTTGGTTGTAGAGATGAGCGATGATTCCAGGATTCTTCTGTATTGAGTGTTGTCTTCTGTGGCTATAAGTCTTGAGTTTCTGTAGTTAATTAAATGGTTGTGTGAATTGCGATGTTGTACACAGGCATTCCTTGTATCGTCAGTCCTGCTTGCATATTGGTGTTCTGAAATACGTGTTTGGAGGTCTCTTGATGTTTCGCCCACATATAATTTGTTGCAGTCATTACAAGGGATTATGTATACCCCTGCAGAGGATGGAGGCTTGTCCTGTCTACTACTGGTGATGTCCTTGATGGTCGTGGTTGTGGAGGTAGATACTTGGAATGATGTTTTGGCAAAGATGTTGGAAACATGTTTGGCAATGGAGTTGGTTGGGAGGACTATGTATCTCTTCTCGGCAGTGTCTTCTCTGGGTGTGTTGAAGATGTTTAATGCCCGCCGTCTGCAGTCTCTGATGAAGTGACGAGGATAGTGGAGTTTAGAAAATACTTGTTCAATTATAGTGCATTCTTCCTCAAGGAACTCATTGCTGCAGATTCTGAGTGCACGTAGGAAGAAGCCTATAATTACACCACGTTTAGTTTTGGTGTCGTGGTGAGAGTAGAAGTGGAGAAGATCGTTTTGGTTGGTGGGTTTTCGATAGACTTTAAAACGAAGTTCGTGGTCAGCTTTGCAGAGCAGAACATCAAGGAAATGAAGAGTGTTGTCGACTTCTTCTTCAAGTGTGAACTGGATTGAAGGCTCGACCTGGTTGAGCTTGTCTTGGAGAGCTTGAACGTTGAAGCGTTTAGGAGTTATGAGGAGAATGTCGTCAACATAACGGAGCCAGGTGACAGACGAAGGAATAATGGTGGAGAAACGTTCGGCTTCTAGATGTTCCATGTATAGGTTCGCCAGGACTGCACTGAGTGGCTAACCCATGGGTAGTCCAAAAGTCTGCTGAAAGAGGTGATTTTCGAAAGAGAAACACGTAAAGCCAACACATAGTTCAACAAGGTCGATGAAATCGCTGGCTGGAATGGGAAGATCAAGTGAATCGTCAATTTTCCTGCGCAAGAGATCGATGGCTTGTGTAGTAGGTACTTTGGTGAATAGGGAAGTCACGTCAAGGCTGGAAAGTTTCTTGTTCCTGATGTTGATGTTGCGAATGCGGTTGAGAAGATCACCCGAGTGTTTGAGATGTGCTGGACTGATAGTGCCCAAGAGTTTAGAGAGGTGTTTTGCGAGAATTCCTGAGAGCTGGTGGGGAGCACTGCCTATTCCCGAGGATATGGGCCTCAGTGGGATACCAGGCTTGTGAGTCTTTGGCAGGCCGTACATTCTGGAACAAGGGAAGAAACTTCTGCACACCATGCCCAGCAACCCCAGACCTGCCAGAATGTACGGCCTGCCAAAGACTCACAAGCCTGGTATCCCACTGAGGCCCATATCCTCGGGAATAGGCAGTGCTCCCCACCAGCTCTCAGGAATTCTCGCAAAACACCTCTCTAAACTCTTGGGCACTATCAGTCCAGCACATCTCAAACACTCGGGTGATCTTCTCAACCGCATTCGCAACATCAACATCAGGAACAAGAAACTTTCCAGCCTTGACGTGACTTCCCTATTCACCAAAGTACCTACTACACAAGCCATCGATCTCTTGCGCAGGAAAATTGACGATTCATTTGATCTTCCCATTCCAGCCAGCGATTTCATCGACCTTGTTGAACTATGTGTTGGCTTTACGTGTTTCTCTTTCGAAAATCACCTCTTTCAGCAGACTTTTGGACTACCCATGGGTTCGCCACTCAGTGCAGTCCTGGCGAACCTATACATGGAACATCTAGAAGCCGAACGTTTCTCCACCATTATTCCTTCGTCTGTCACCTGGCTCCGTTATGTTGACGACATTCTCCTCATAACTCCTAAACGCTTCAACGTTCAAGCTCTCCAAGACAAGCTCAGCCAGGTCGAGCCTTCAATCCAGTTCACACTTGAAGAAGAAGTCGACAACACTCTTCCTTTCCTTGATGTTCTGCTCTGCAAAGCTGACCACGAACTTCATTTTAAAGTCTATCGAAAACCCACCAACCAAAACGATCTTCTCCACTTCTACTCTCACCACGACACCAAAACTAAACGTGGTGTAATTATAGGCTTCTTCCTACGTGCACTCAGAATCTGCAGCAATGAGTTCCTTGAGGAAGAATGCACTATAATTGAACAAGTATTTTCTAAACTCCACTATCCTCGTCACTTCATCAGAGACTGCAGACGGCGGGCATTAAACATCTTCAACACACCCAGAGAAGACACTGCCGAGAAGAGATACATAGTCCTTCCCACCAACTCCATTGCCAAACATGTTTCCAACATCTTTGCCAAAACATCATTCCAAGTATCTACCTCCACAACCACGACCATCAAGGACATCACCAGTAGTAGACAGGACAAGCCTCCATCCCCTGCAGGGGTATACATAATCCCTTGTAATGACTGCAACAAATTATATGTGGGCGAAACATCAAGAGACCTCCAAACACGCATTTCAGAACACCAATATGCAAGCAGGACTGACGATACAAGGAATGCCTGTGTACAGCATCGCAATTCACACAACCATTTAATTAACTACAGAAACTCAAGACTTATAGCCACAGAAGACAACACTCAATACAGAAGAATCCTGGAATCATCGCTCATCTCTACAACCAACAATTTCAACCAGAACAATGGCTTCTATAACATAGCTGAACCACTCGCCAAGAAACTTCTTCATGGCTATCCCACATAAGAACATAGAACACTGCAGAAGGTCTACAACTTGTCCAATACCCCTGCCAAGCTACCCAAGACTCTATAACCCCACCCGGTAGATCAGATGCAGCATTCTCCACCTGACCTCAACATTCTGACTATAAATACTCTCGTACCTTCCAACCCCAGGTAGATCCGTGTGTGACTTGAAAAAGCCCACTGTGTGGGTGAAACGTTGTCAATAAAGGATCACATTATACTGCATTTGTGTTTATATTTCCATTGTGTCGGTATTTTATACCATTTATTACCAGTCTAGTTTGTTCTCACTATATAATCAATTGTCTCACTTCTACTTGTCCTTCTCTTTTCGTTAAACCTCCAATAATTTCTTACTAGCAAAGGCACTCCTTCCCCTTCCCTATTTCTTCTGTTGTTCTTTACTACCTGCTATCTTGCAGGGAACAGGCATCAGTTATCATTTCGGGTAGTTTTTGTCTCTGTGATAGCTCTGATATCTAGGTTTGCCTCTGGAATACTTTCTTTAAATTCATTGCTTTTATGCATGCATGTGCATTTGTATACCACATTGTGAGCGCTCTGTCCTTCACTGTCAGTGTGTTTGTGCGTGTGCGTGTGTGTGTGTGTGTGTGTGTGTGTGTGTGTGTGTGTGTGTGTGTGTGTGTGTGTGTGTGTGTGTGTGTACATGTACGCGAACGTGGGTTTGTGTGGGCGCGTGCGTGTATGTGAGCGCATGAAATACATTAGTAAAGATGTATTCTCTCTTCAGTGTGTATAAAATGGTGGAGTGGAGGCTGTGGTAAAAGGCTGGTTTCCCACACTAAGTATATTATCCCTGCTCGGCTCATCTTGTATGCTGTGTCTTCCGTCGCACTGGTCACACACACACCGTCTATCTCACTCTCTTCTGTCTATTTGTGAATGAATGATTTTCTCTGTATCTCCCTCCATTACCATGGTTTCTCTCGTTATCTATCCTTTAGTTTGGTAAAATGCAAGAGTTCTAGCTATCTATATTATTTGCACGAATTTGTTCAAATAAGAGTTGTGATCTTACATATCTTATGTTTAAAAAAGTATTTTTGGTATATTCTTTGTGTTTTATATAGCAGTTTCTTAACAAAGTCCTCTCTGAGCAAGAGCTTTAATTTAACCACTGGACTTGATTTCTCAACTATCGATTATTTAATAAGATTATGCTACAAATAAGAATATAAGAAAGAACACTTCAGCAGGCCTAATGGCCCATGCAAGGCAGGTCCAATTCTCCCACCGGCTTAAGCCAATGCCTTAACCTAGTCAGGTCAGTTACAGTCACTTAATGGAGGAGTACGGCACCATACCTAGTAGCACAAGCTAGTCAGGTCCAACTTACACACACCCACACCCACTCATTTATTTATCCAACGTATTTTTAAAATTACACAACGTCTTAGCTTCTATAACAACTATTACCAAACCAGTGCTTTCCTATATCCTTCCTGAATCTGAATTTTTCCAACTTAAAACCATTGCTGCGAGTCCTGTCTATGTTAGATACTTTTAGCACGCTGTTTACATCCCCTTTATTAATTCCTGTCTTCCATTTATACACCTCAATCATATCTCCCCTAATTCTACGAAATGCAAGAAATAATGATCGATATAACATTTTTATGTTATATGAAAGTTACATTGAAAAAAAAAGATTCAAAATTGTTTAGAGACACTAACGTATATAATCTTAAAAAAAAAGGAACAGACAACAGAGCAAAGAAGTGTGATGGACAGGTCTCCTGTCCTAATGAGGGCAGCACAGTTTCACTGGAGAAATATGATAAAGATATAATGGAAGGATTGGAATGCAAGTTTTAGCTTATAAAGGAGGCTAAGGATGGGAGCTAAAGTTGATGAGATTTTTCAGTCTTATTTAGTTGCATTGACATAGATGTGAACAGTTTACTTAAGTAATTTGAAATTAAAAGAAGATACTAGTAGATGCTAGTTACCAGAATCAATAGCTGAAATTCCATTTGTTAATCTTATATTAGTTTTTTCCTATTTAACTTTCCTACTGGTGAGATCAGTTATGAAGATGAACAGGAGAAAAGTAAGAGAAAAGTAGATAAATTTTTGCTGTATCATGAATGGTATACAATACCGACAAGATTAAGAGGAGACACATGTGCGACATCTGGGTATCTTTAATGTAGACGTTTCGCCATCCAGTGGCTTCATCAGTGCAAATTCCAGGACAATTTGAAGACAGTAGAACTATATACAAAAGATGAGATAATCAGTCCCTCAGCCTTGGAGTTGGTGTGAAGACCACCGTAGTCCTAGAATTTGTACTGATGAAGCCACTGGATGGCGAAACGTCTACATTAAAGATACCCAGATGTCGCACATGTGTCTACTCTTAATCTTGTCGGTATTGTAAACCATTCATGATACAGCAAAAATTTATCTACTTTTCTCTTACTTTTCTCCTGTTCATCTTCATAACTGATCTCACCAGTAGGAAAGTTAAATAGGAAAAAACTAATGTAACATCTACTGGTATCTTCTTTTAATTTCAAATTATTTAAGAAAACTGTTCACAACCATGTCAATGCAACTAAATAAGACTATTACCTAAAATAAATACCTATATAAACATATAAGGATATATAGCTTATAAAGGTCATGAATCATGGGTGTTTGTGAGGTCTTGCCTATATCTGTGTGACATTCTGAGGGAATCTGGAGCATCAGTTAATATATTCTCAGAATTTCAAATTATTTAAGAAAACTGTGAATCACCAGGTCAATACAGCTTGATGACACTATTATATAACCTAGACCTTAAAATATACTTATATAAAATATAGGTAGTAGGTTGGGAGACAGCAACCACCCAGGGAGGTACTACCGGTAGTCTTACAGGTTTCTGTTTCACAGTCACCTGGTAACTGTTTTACATGATGGTAGGATTGCTGGTGTCTTTTTCTGTCTCATAAACACGCTGGATAACAGGTATATCTTGCTACTTCTACTTACACTTAGGTCACACTACACAGGCACGGAAATGCATTTATATAAATACATCTAAGTTTTTCTTCTTTTTTTCTAAATAGCTCTTGTTGTTCTTTATTTCCTCTATTGTCCATGGGGAAGTGGAAAAGAATCTTTCCTCCGTAAGCCATGCGTGTCGTATGAGGCGACTAAAATGCCGGGAGCACTGGGCTAGTAACCCCTTCTCCTGTAAACATTTAATAAACAAGAGAAGAAAAACTTTTAAAACTGGGATGCTTGAATGTGCGTGGATGTAGTGCGGATGACAAGAAAGAGATGACTGCTGATGTTATGAATGAAAAGAAGTTGGATGTCCTGGCCCTAAGCGAAACAAAGCTGAAGTGGGTAGGGGAGTTTCAGTGGGGAAAAATATATGGGATTAAGTCAGGAACATCTGAGAGAGTTAGAGCTAAGGAAGGGGTATCAATAATGTTAAAGGATCAGATATGGAAGGAGAAGAGTTGGATGCGAAAAGTGGGTCATAATAAGCGTGTTTGCACCTGGAGAATAGAGGAGTGTAGAGGAGAGAGAGAGAGATTTTGGGAGATAAGTGAATGTATAGGAACCTTTGAACCAAGTGAGAGAGTAATTGTGGTAGGGGACCTAAATGCTAATGTAGGAGAAACATTTAGAGAGGGTGTGGTAAGTAAGTTTGGGGTGCCAGGTGTAAATGATATTGGGAGCCCTTTGAATTTTGTATAGAAAGGGGTTTATTTATAAGTAATACATATTTTAAGAAAAAGAGGACAGTTGAGTAGACTTCCGGATGTACATATTTTTAGAGGGGCCACAGATATATCAGATCATTTTTTTGTTGTAGCTACAGTGAGAGTAAAAGGTAGATGGGATACAAGGAAAATAGAAGCATCAAGTAAGAGAGAGGTGAAGGTTTATAAACTAAAAGAGTAGGCAGTTAGGATAAGATATACACAACTATTATAGGATACATGGGCTAGTGAGAGTATAGGCAATGAAGTCGAAGATGTATGGGGTAGGTTTAAAAATGTAGTGTTAGAGTGTTCAGCAGAAGTTTGTGGTTACAGGAAAGTGGGTGCTGGAGGGAAGAAGAGCGATTGGTGGAATAATGATGTAAAGAGAGTAGTAAGGGAGAAAAAGTTAGTATATGAGAAGTTTTTACAAAGTAGAAGTGATGCAAGGAGGGAAGAGTATATGGAGAAAAAAAGAGAGTTAAGAGAGTGGTGAATCAACGAAAACAGAGAGCAAATGAGAGAGTTGGTGAGATGTTATCAACAAATTCTGTTCAATATAAGAAAAAGTTTTGGAGTAAGATTAACAAGTTGAGGAAACCTAGGGGGACAAATGGATTTGTTAGTTAAAAATAGCAGAGGAGAATTATTATATGGAGAATTACAGGTATCAGGAAGACGGAGGGAATATTTTGAGGAATTGTTAAATGTTCATGATGAAAAGGAAGCTGTGATTTCGTGTATAGGGCAAGGAGGCATAACATTTTGTAGGAGTGAGGAGGAGCCAGTTGTGAGTATGGGGGAAGTTCGTGAGGCAGTGGATAGAATGAAAGGGGGCAAGGCAGCTAAGAGTGATGAGATAAAGATGGAAATGTTAAAAGCTGGTGGGGATATAGTTGTGGAGTGGTTAGTGATATTATTTAATAAATGTATGGAAGAGGGTAAGGTACCTAAGGATTGGCAGAGAGCGTGCATAGTTCCTTTGTATTAAGGCAAATGGTACAAAAGAGTGAAAAAAATATAGGGGGATAAGTCTGTTGAGTATACCTGGTAAAGTGTATGGTAGAGTTATTATTGAAAGAATTAAGAGTAAGATGGAGAGTATGATAGAAGATGAGGCTTTAGGAAAGGTATGAGGCTTTAGGAAAGGTAGGGGGTGTGTAGACCAACATATAGGTGAACAGTATTTAGATAAGGGTTTTTTGTGGCATTTATGGATTTGGAAAAGGCGTATGACAGGGTGGATAGGGGGGCAATGTGGCAGATGTTGTAGGTGTATGGTGTAGGAGGTAGGTTACTGAAAGCAGTGAAGAGTTTTTACGAGGATAGTGAGGCTCAGGTTAGAGTATGTAGGAAAGAGGGAGATTATTTCCCAATAAAAGTAGGCCTTAGACAAGGATGTGTGATGTCACCGTGGTTGTTCAATATATTTATAGATAGGGTTGTAAGAGAAGTGAATACAAGGATCTTGACAAGAGGTGTGGAGTTAAAAGATAAAGAATCAAATACAAAGTGGGAGTTGTCACAGTTGCTTTGTACTGATGACACTGTGCTCTTGGGAGATTCTGAAGAGAAGTTGCAGAGGTTGGTGGATGAATATGTAAAAGAAGAAAATTAAAAGTGAATATAGGAAAGAGTAAGGTTATGAGGATAACAAAAAAGATTAGGTGACGAAAGATTGGATATCAGATTGGAGAGAGTATGGAGGAGGTGAATGTATACAGATATTTGGGAGTGGACGTGTCAGTAGATGGGTCTATGAAAGATAAGGTGAATCGTAGAACTGATGAAGGGGAAAAGGGTGAGCGGTGCACTTAGGAGTCTGTGGAGACAAAGAACTTTGTCCTTGGAAGCAAAGAGGGAAATATATGAGAGTATAGTTCTACCAACGCTCTTATATGGGTGTGAAGCATGGGTGATGAATGTTGCAGTGAGGAGAAGGCTGGAGGCAGTAGAGTTGTCGTGTCTGAGGGCAATGTGTGGTGTGAATATAATGCAGGGAATTCGTAGTTTACATGTTAGGAGGAGGTGCAGGATTGCCAAAACTGTTGTCCAGAGGGCTGAGGAAGGGTTGTCGAGGTGGTTCAGACATGTAGAGAGAATAGAACGAAACAGAATGACTTCAAGAGTGTATATATCTGTAGTGGAGGGAAAGCGGGGTAGAGGTCGGCCTAGGAAAGGTTGGAGGGAGGGGGTAAAGGAGGTTTTGTGCGTGAGGGGCTTGGACTTCCAGCAAGCATGTATGAGCATATTTGATAGGAGTGAATGGAGAAAAATGGTTTTTAATACTTGACGTGCTGTTGGAGTGTGAGCAAAGTAACATATATGAAGGGATTCAGGGAAACCGGCAGGCCAGGCCTGAGTCCTGGAGATGAGAAGTACAGTGTCTGCACTCTGAAGGAGGGGTGTTAATGTTGCAGTTTTATAAACTGTAAAGCTCCCTCTGGCAAGAGAGTGAATGATGAAAGTTTTTCTTTTTCAGGCTACCCTGCCTTGGTGGGAATCGGCCTATGTGTTAATAAAAAAAATGTATATATAGTTATTTATAGACTTGATGCTTGAAGGTCAACGGTCAAGTTAAACTGTTTGGATCTGTCCAAAGCCGAAATCTTGATGAAGTGTTTGCTAGCAACGGCTTGTGTGATAAGCTTTCAGAAGCATTGTAGTTTGGAAAGTAGATTTAAGAGTGCGGGTTACATAGGTAACAAGTTTGCCGATCATTTGTATCACTTTGCTGGAAATTGATTAAAGTTGCTGGCTAGAGAAGTACTGCTGGAAACTTTAAATTATTTGTGTTGACTGGTAGAATAAATTGTACAGCAACCTTGATGTGTATCAAGGGATGGTGTGCACCTTTCTGGGGCAAGTGTGGGAGCACTAGCCAGTTCAGTCTAAGAAGCTATTGATAAATGATAGATGTTCGAATATGTGTGGGAAAAACAAGTTGCAGTATGAGAGAGAGAGAGAGAGAGAGAGAGAGAGAGAGAGAGAGAGAGAGAGAGAGAGAGAGAGAGAGAGAGAGAGAGAGAGAGAGCAAAAATTACAAAAATATATTAGGCAGCATTTAAAACACAGAAAACCTCATAAAAAATAGTTACTGGTAAAAACAAGGGAACTGATTTGTAAATAAAAATACATATAACAGGAGCACTAGAAATGAAATATACGAACTAAGTACATATGCAGGAAACATATTATTGCAAGGACTGAGAACTGGTTCATAACACGAAACAGAGACTTACCTGCTGAATACCACATACAGAGGTATAAGTTATTCTACACTTAAGTCCCGAGTTGTTATGCATGTCAAAGAAAATTTTATGTTCCATCAGAAACAATATATAGGTAGAAGAGACATAATTTGTTTGGTTGCATTTTCTTCAAGGGACATGAAAAGTTAATCTTAAGTGTGATTTACAGTCCCCCAAACAGTAACTATGGAAAATGTTAATGGGTCGAAATTGCTAAGGCATCCAGGTACGAAAAGTTAGCTTTGATGGAAGATTTTAACATCAGCCAATGTGTGTGGAGAAATATGACAGTAAATACAAACTCTATCGGCTTGCTAGAAATAGCCCAGGACTGCTTTTAAAATAGCTCGCGTCAGACCCAGCCAGTGAAAATAACCTGCTTGACTTGGTTTACACAAATAAGGAATCTTTAATAATTAATGTTGAGGTCAAGGAAGAGCTTGGAGAAAGTGATTGCAGCATCTACTAAAAATAGCATAATGAAGACGAAATCAATATCCAAAAATTTTATCCTGCATATTATATAGGCCTAGAAGATTACGTGAGTAGTGTAGAGTGGGATTATCTAACTACGGATTATCAGGAGGGAGGACATGGATACCAGAATGACTATATCCAAAGGCTGCCCAAAGCGAATATATTTTTGATACAGAAATTAGATCAAACATGAATTACCCTAAATAATTGAAATATAGACAAAAACATTTCATGGACGAAAAGTAATAATCATAATAAAATTTTTAATATTTAGTGAGCATCTCTGGAGACATGTTACCCAGTTGAGTGGAGTCATGCGGACGCCCAGTTGGGTGGAGTCATGCGGACGCCCAGTTGAGTGGAGTCATGCGGACACCCAGTTGGGTGGAGTCATGCGGACTCCCAGTTGAGTGGAGTCATGCGGACGCCCAGTTGGGTGGAGTCATGCGGACGCCCAGTTGGGTGGAGTCATGCGGACGCCCAGTTGGGTGGAGTCATGCGGACGCCCAGTTGGGTGGAGTCATGCGGACACCCAGTTGGGTGGAGTCATGCGGACGCCCAGTTGAGTGGAGTCATGCGGACGCCCAGTTGAGTGGAGTCATGCGGACGCCCAGTTGAGTGGAGTCATGCGGACGCCCAGTTGAGTGGAGTCATGTGGACGCCCAGTTGAGTGGAGTCATGCGGACGCCCAGTTGAGTGGAGTCATGCGGACACCCAGTTGAGTGGAGTCATGTGGACGCCCAGTTGGGTGGAGTCATGCGGACGCCCAGTTGGGTGGAGTCATGCGGACGCCCAGTTGGGTGGAGTCATGCGGACGCCCAGTTGAGTGGAGTCATGCGGACGCCCAGTTGAGTGGAGTCATGCGGACGCCCACTCACCTCACCAAACCAGTCTCACTTCTGTACAATTCATTGCTGCCTTCCTCCTTTCTCCTTGTTCTGTCTATTTCCCATTCGTTGGTGTATATGAGACGAATATAACTCATACAAAGGGATCACAGAGTCCATCACGGGTGCGGCAGCGGCTATTGCTGCCGTCGCCAGCCATAGTACTAATGGTTATTCACAAATGTCCTGAGATACCACTGTTCAACAAAGCTTGAGTCATTTGGTAGACATCACTGAAGATAGTCAATTGAATTCAGAGATTCGTGTTAGATGACCTTGTTGGTTTACTCTTGACGAATAAACCAAATACGATATTTAGTTAACGTAGACTTTACACAAATAACCTGCTCATAGAAGGGAAAAGCTTATGACGGCGTTTCGGACCATTTACAAGTCACAATAACACATGAAGGTGAGGGAACGGTATATACAAGAGAGGGGGACAAGGACGGGACAAAGAAAGGAAGAAAGAGGCGAAGTAGTGGTACAGGTAATGCTGGTAGGGGAAGTAGTAATGAAAATAAGTAGGGGGAGTAGTGGCACAAGAGACAAAATGGGAGTGAAGCGAGGCAATAGTAGTAGCAGTAATAGTAGTAGTGTATTAGTACAGCTGAGAGGTTGCTACGTCGTCGATGCGTGTCACTGTGCCAACAGCAAACACATTTGTATTTGTTCTAGTATACATAATTAAAGCAACGCAAGTGACTTCTTGCTGTTATTCTCACGTCATAGTTAAGGCTAAGAGCGTCATTAAACGGGACATCATTTAAAACGACCAATGTCAGGTGGTATACCCGGAAGATTACAACAACCTAAATGTTAAACACTAAGGGCAGCGCTAGTAAGCTAGCGGTTACAAAACAAAGGTACAGGAGCAATACACTTATTGTGAAAACGTTTGGTTCTGTGTAGAGTTTTGACGAGTCTGCATATAGCAAAATATTGCCACAATAAAAGCTAACTATTCACCTGTTCGCCACAGCAACCAGGCTAAGAGTCGCTGCAGTTGTGGCGAATTGTAGCGTCAACGGATACCACACCTTCAAATCTCGGTTCATCAACACAAGTGTTTCTAGCACCGCTGGGCACAGGCTGTTTTTTGGTTTGTCCTTGTCATAATCACCATTGTAGCAAGCATCGCACGGCAATGGCTGTTGTTTGCTGTGTCTCAGCTGCTGTCGCCACTGTTCCTGGTATCACAAAACGAAGACGTGTTTTGCTGTGTCTCAGTCATGGGGATAACGCTTCTGTTGAGCGGATCATCCTTTGTCTAACACTCGCATCACGCGTTTTTTCCTCGGGGATTAAACAAAAATAAAATGTGAAACTCTGTATATTAAATTATAATCTGTGTAATCTGGTGGATTAAACGTAAATGCATTCCTCTTCCTATTATTGTGTTTTGTTATTTCTAAATATTTATCATCATAACTATCTGTACCATCCACTTGGTTCAGAAGTCAGCAACTCATCTTCTTGAAATCTAACGATATATCACTGTTACTAAGCCATTCAAATGAGTGACTGTTTAATGAGCCTTAAACACAAAGTTTTATGAAAGCACAAACTGTGCTATCATAAAACTAAGTTATCAGTGTAAATATTTGAAAACAAAGTTGAATAACCGTAATAGCAAATAAACTCTTCATCTAGAACTAATTGTAAATGTATTCTCCACATTTCCAAAGATAAACTTCGCTTGGGTAGCCAAAACTGTTCCTCAGATCATTTTGATATAATGATCCTGATAATATACAAATTTCGTGAATACTATATGAACCCAATTGCTCCTCACTACTGTCTTTGAACTAAATCTCACACTGCCTTGAAAGTAACCGTAAGGTGAAATTCTCTTGACATGGGCAGCAACATGCTTCTTTTCCACACGAGGTGGTTCCTTCCTTTAAAAAACATACTGTGCGCATTTCATCAGTCATTGGGCATATCGATGTTGTCAGGATAATATTCAATAAAGATCACATAGTTCCCGAATATAGCAGTCTTAAATTAGGTAGCAGTGAATGAGTTACTGGTGTCTTAGACACAGGGAGCTTCACAAGGGTGAAATAGCGTGATAGAGAATTATACTTGCTAAGAAGTCGTCAATAACTCGTCACAATTACATGAATGGAACTCATTATCGAGAAGCTGGTGAATAAGATACAAATAGAACACCTAGATGTCTTTACTAATAAAATATTTCGTCACTCAGTTACTTTTTCCAAATTCAATGATGGAGATACGGCGATTGACCGAGGAAAACAAGAGGATTCGTAGTAGTCCTCCTGTTTCGAGTCCTCAGGTCAAGAAGGGATCGTGGTCAGTGGTTGGACAGCAGGGTACGACGAAGTTGACGATCAAGAAGACGAATGGAAAGCCAGAAACGATGAAGAAGAAAGAGACTGCTGTGGAAACTCCCGTGGAAACCTCCAACGCATTCTCGGTGCTACCCGACGAATGTGAGTCTACTACTGGGATCGTCACGACGAACGACAACAAGGAAGGTAAGAATATTGTTGTTGTTGGGGATAGCCAGGTTAGATACATGGATAGGGCATTCTGCTTGAAGGACAGGAGTAGGAGACAAAGGGTATGCTTTCCTGGGGCTGGGATGGAGGACATTGTTAGCCGGCTTGACAACATCATGAACGGTAATGGGATCAATCCTATTATTTGCCTCAGTGCTGGAGGCAATGATGTAGGCAAGCGTAGAAGTGAGGATTTAGTTAGAAAGTTCAGGACAGCTATAGACATGATTAGGAAGAAGGGGGGGCGCCCTGTTATATGTGGCATTTTGCCAAGAAGAGGTGTTGGTAATGAATGGTTGTCCAGAGCAATTGGTATTAATTGTTGGCTGGATAAACACTGTAAGGATAATGCAGTACCATTCATTGACAACTGGGACAACTTCTATGGCCGAAATGACATGTATGCCAGGGATGGGGTTCACTTATCCAGGGCAGGTGTGGGTTTTCTTGCTAACTCAGTTGAGGGGGTTGTTAGGACTTTAAACTAGGATTAGTTAGAGGTATGGGTTTTGAAATGATTAATAATGAATATGGATATATTGACTTATGCTCTGATATTAAGAATCTTAATAGTAACTGTCATGGAGTAACTCTGGGTAATGATAATTTCAGAAATTGTGTAAAAACAAAGATGAATAGGAAAAATGTGCAGAAGAAAAAACATATGATGGTATTTTATGCTAACAGTCGAAGTGCAAGAAATAAAATTAATGAACTACGTTTGGTAGCATGTGCTGGGAACTTTGATATCATTGCATTAACTGAAACGTGGTATGATTTAAAGAGTCGGGATATGACTGCTGAGTGTAATATTCAGGGATTTAAGTTATTCAATGTGGATAGATGTAATGGGAAGGGGGGAGGAGTTGCATTGTATGTTCGAGAAAATATTAATTGTTGCATAAAAAAAGGTATAAAAATAGATGGAGCAGTAACAGAGTCTGTTTGGGTAGAGTTCGTGGAGGGTCAAGAAAAACTAATTCTAGGTGTAATATACCGACCTCCAGGCTTGGATCACGATAGAGGGAGACTTCTTTGGGACGAAATTGTTAGGGCTTCTGGACACAGTAACGTAGTCATAGTAGGGGACTTTAACTTTAGCCAAATTGACTGGAATTCTTTGACAGGTAATCTAGAGTCCAGTGACTTCATGGAAACAGTTCAGGACTGTTTTCTGAAACAGAGTGTAACTGAACCTACCAGGGGTAATAATTTGCTAGACCTAGTCTTGTCAAATAAGGAAACACTCGTGAATAATCTGGAGATCACTGAAGAGCTTGGCGCAAGTGATCACAAATCCATCACCTTTAGCATTAATTGGGAATGCAAGAATAATGATAATACAGTAAAAATCCCCGATTTTCGTTCTGCCGATTATAATGGACTTAGGGAACATCTGTCTAATCTTGATTGGGGTTATCTAGCTAATGATTTTATTGACGATAATCATACTTATGAATATGAAGGGATCTGCTTTTATGATTGTTTTCTTAATAATGTACACAGTGCCCAGAGTATATACATTCCCCAGAGAGAAATTAGGTCTAATAATAACGATCCCAAATGGGTTAACAGGAGGCTAAAGCATCTATTAGGGGAGAAAAGGGGAATTTATAGGCGCATCAGAAGAGGAGAGGTTAACCTTACTGACCAATATGTTCAGCTTAAAAGAGAAGTAAAAAAGGCGATTAGAAAGGCTAAACGTGACTATGAAATTAGAGTTGCTAATGAATCAAAGACTAATCCAAAGGGGTTCTTTCAAGTGTATAGGACGAAGGTGAAGGAAAAAGTAGGACCTCTGAAATCTGGGAATGGACAGCTGACGGATAATGAACTGGAAATGTGTTCCTTATTTAATGACTATTTTTTGTCAGTTTTTACACAGGAAGATGTAAATGAGATTCCAGTAATTAACAATTATTTAGTTCCTGATGAATTTAAGTTAACTAATATTACTGTCACGAGGGACATGGTTATTAAACAGATAGACAAACTGAAACAAAATAAGTCCCCGGGACCCGATGAGTTGTTTTCAAGGGTACTTAAGGAATGCAAGATGGAGCTTAGTCAGCCATTAACGAGTGTATTCAATGCGTCCATCCTTACCAGTGTTGTGCCAGAGATGTGGAAGATGGCTAATGTGGTTCCTATATTCAAATCAGGGGATAAGTCCACTCCTTCAAATTACCGTCCAATAAGCCTGACATCTATAGTGGGCAAGTTATTAGAATCAATTATAGCTGACATTATCAGAAGTCACCTTGAAGAGCATAACTTGATAAATGAATCTCAGCATGGATTCACGAGAGGTCGTTCCTGCCTGACAAACTTACTGACGTTCTTCAATAGAACATTTGAGGCAGTTGACAGTGATAAGGAATATGATATTGTTTATTTGGATTTTAGTAAAGCCTTCGACAGAGTACCTCACAATAGACTCTTAAGAAAAGTGGCAGCTCATGGTATAGGAGGTAAAGTTCTAGCATGGATTGAGGCATGGCTTACCAATAGAAAGCAGAGAGTTACCATTAATGGAGTGAAATCTGAATGGGGATTAGTCACTAGTGGCGTTCCACAAGGATCAGTTTTAGGCCCTCTCTTGCTCATAATTTACATTAATGACCTTGATGAAGGGATTACTAGTGACATGAGTAAGTTTGCTGATGATACAAAGATAGGCCGTATAATTCACTCTGAGGAGGATATCAATGAACTCCAGGACGATTTGAACAAATTAATGTCTTGGTCTGAGAAATGGCAGATGAAGTTTAATGTGGATAAGTGTAAGGTACTTGCCCTTGGTAATGAAAATAACCCTCGAAGCTATAATCTAGGTGAGGTAGAGCTTGGTCATACAGAATGTGAAAAAGACTTGGGAGTCATGGTAAGCAGAAATCTAAAGCCAAGACAGCAGTGCCTCAGTGTGCGCAACAAGGCCAACAGATTACTTGGATTTATCTCAAGAAGTATAAGTAACAGAAGTCCAAAAGTTATTTTACAGCTCTATACATCACTAGTGAGGCCTCATTTAGATTATGCTGCTCAGTTTTGGTCCCCTTACTACAGGATGGACATAGACTCATTAGAGAACATACAGAGAAGAATGACTAAAATGATTTACTGTGTAAGGAACCTCCCGTATGAAGATAGACTTAAAGCCTTAAATCTCCACTCTCTGGAGAGGCGTAGAATGAGGGGAGATATCATTGAAGTGTATAAGTGGATGACGGGCATAAACAAGGGAGACATTAATAAAGTACTGAGGGTGTCGAACCAGGTAAGAACCAGGAATAATGGATTTAAGTTGGATAAATTTAGATTTAGAAAGGACATAGGTAAGTACTGGTTTTCTAACAGAGTTGTAGATGCGTGGAACAGTCTTCCCAGTGGGGTGATAGAGGCTAGGACCTTGGGTAGCTTTAAGAAGAGACTGGACAAATATATGAGCAGGAGGGGCTGGGTTTGATTGGTGTTGGGGGGTGCGGGAGTTGTTTCTTGAGTAGCTTTAGGTAGATGTCGTTTTGATAAGGACCTGCCTCGTATGGGCCAGTAGGCCTTCTGCAGTGTTCCTACATTCTTATGTTCTTATGTTCTTATTCCATGGGGTGAAACTTGACTCCAAACTAACCATGAAGAACCATGTTGTAATTCTTGCAAACAAGGCAGCCAGGAAGCTTACAGCACTTCGCCGTATCTCGCATCTGCTTGACAGTAGGGGTTGCAAGATTCTGTACGAGGCACAAGTACGCTCACACCTTGAGTATGCTCCACTTTCTTGGTTTGCCTGCCCCCCTCTCATCTGCGACTGCTTGACAGAGTGAGAACAGAGCAAGACGTCTCATCTCTCGCCTGGACCCATCCTGGATAGATCTGTCATTTCAGCAGAGCCTTCAACATAGGAGGGATGTGGGTGGCCTTACTGTTATGTACAAGGCCAATATTGTCAAAGTACCACACTTGGATCCACTTCGAAGACAGCGTGAAACAAGCTTTTATGCCACAAGACGGGCAGAAAGCAGCAACTTCACTCTGGCTGTACCCTTCTCCAGAACATCACTCCATCTGAGATCCTATATACCCAGGATGACTAGAGTATGGAACACATTCGTACAGCATAATGATGTCAACGAGATAAAGTCAGTTGATCAAATGAAAATGCTGGCCCACAGATGGCTCCAACTTCATCCTGTTCCCTACTTGTATGTCTCATAACAATAAAATTGCTTTCAAATGAGCTGATGTAGGTAACAGCTCTTAACTTGCCAATAAAGTTAGGAATCCTTAACCTGTAAATAGCTTGTCAATAAAGCTAGGGATCCTTAACCTTGTCAAACCCTGTGTACAAAAGAGAGAGAGAGAGAGAGATATATATATATAGTAAGAGAGAGAGAGAGAGAGAGAGAGAGAGAGAAAGAGAGAGAAAGAGAGAGAAAGAGAGAGAGAGAGAGAGAGAAAGAGAGAGAGAAAGAGAGAGAGAAAGAGAGAATGTTGCATCCAGCTGGTCTCCATTTTTCTTTCATCAATGTTCCTACAAAAGAAAGATCTCCGGTACAACAAATACCTTCACTAGCACTACTATAACAGCCAATACACTACAACCACAACAACCTTTACAACAACCTTCACATTCTAAACAGCCTACACAACTTGCACAACCTACATAACTTACACAACAACTTACACAACCACTTACACAACCACTTACACAACAATTTACATAACAGCGTACACAACAACCTACACAACGACCTTCAGAACAACCTACACAACTTACACAATCTGCACAACAACCTACACAACAATTTACACAACCTACACAACAACTTGAACAGCAACTTGCACAATAACTTACACAAGAACCTAAACAATTACTTACACAAACTGCATTACTGCACCTCGAATCACCACTCGTACAACCACCCCCCATAACCCACCACTGCCACCTCCACCACTAGCACAACAACCCCCCATAACCCACCACTGCCACCTCCACCACTAGTACAACAACCCCCCATAACCCACCACTTCCACCTCCACCAATAGTACAACAACCCCCCATAACCCACCACTGCCACCTCCACCACTAGTACAACCCCCCATAACCCACCACTGCCACCTCCACTAGTACAAAAAAAACCCATAACCCTCCACTGCCACCTCCACCACTAGTACAACAAACCCCCATAACCCTCCACTGCCACCTCCACCACTAGTACAACAACCCCCCACAACCCACCACTGCCACCTCCACCACTAGTACAACAAACTCCAACCCACCACTGCCACCTCCACCACAGTTCCCGACCTCCACCACATTCCATCAACTCTTAAGATAAGCCATGACCAACACAGAAAAATGTAACACGTTCATTATCCTCCAGAACTACCAAAGCCCACCACCACCCACTCCTGTTTCCAGACATCAGTACCACAATTCAGAGGCACAATAACCCACTTCCTCAGCAATGCTGTGGATCGAAGCAATTTAGTTGAGTCAGTAATGTAAATCCCAGGAGGTTCAGTGCACCTGACAAACTCCACACATGAGGGGGAGATTGTTAACGCGTGTTGTATTGACTGGGATCTGAATGGATTCTTTGATCCCTCTCTCACTCGTCTCAGCTCCTTTGATCAGGGCCTTTATACCTTGCTTCAGCCTCCTCAACATCACTCTCATCTAGTTCAGCAGTAATGATAAAAATAAACTAATTATATTTCGGTCGCTGTGCGATCCGAGAAAGGTATCCTTGCTTCTCATAACGCCATCCCCATTACCTCAAAGCACGCATCTGGAATAATGCAGAGTGTGGCATAAATCTTTAATGCAGTTACATATTAACAGTGAATTATTGAAGAGAATTAGAAGAGGCAATCACAGTTTATCAAATTGAGACAAATATCCGAATATAATCAATAAAATGGTATGTTGGAACATACACAGTCCACGTCTAATACAAACTGTAAGACTGTTCAGAGTTTAAGAAATTAAGTAAGCGATTAAATAACTAAGTTAATAATTTGATAATAATTAAGTGATGTTTCTTTAAGCTTTGGATATCTATTCTTTTCTTTGCAATGGCCTCTAGGGCACACGGATATTATTGGCACATAAAAGTACTTTTTCTATATTTAACTTAGGTTTAGTCAATAAAGTCAAGCACTCACTTATTTCTGACCCAAAAAAAAAAAATTCTTAATCAATTTCACAGAAAACCCAGTTTGAGTAATAAAACTGGTAATTTTAAATTTACACAACCCATAACCAAGGCGAGTATTCTTATCAGAAAGTACATTAACACTATGATTTTAAAGGTGAGCAGAAGTTGATGTTTCCAGTTATTGCAGAAAATCCATCACAATTTTATAAGATGAATCAGTCAATAAGCGTTAATGTCATTCACCATTATTTTAATGCAGATAAAACACTAAAATAGATATCATATAATGACTTTTGAATAGGAATCATTTCCAAGAGGATGAGGAGTAAGATTGAATAATAAAATGGTATAAAATACCGACAGGTTGTTAGGTAAGACACATATGCAACAGTTAGGTATCTTTATTTCGAAACGTTTCGCCTACACAGTAGGCTTCTTCAGTCGAGTACAGAAAAGTTGATAGAAGCAGAAGATACTTGAAGACAATGTAATCAGTCCATCACCCTTAAAGTTTTGAGGTGGTCAGTCCCTCAGTCTGGAGAAGAGCATTGTTCCATGGAATGAAACAATATGGAGATGAAGTGACAGGATGGAGCCTTTTATAGCACCAGGAGGTGAGACGTAGGTCACTAGGAGAGGTAAGATCTCAGATGTTGGGAGGACAGGTCCCTCTCAGATCCAACCTCTACTAGTGAGAACGGTTGGATCTGAGGGGACCTGTCCTCCCAACATCTGAGATCTTACCTCTCCTAGTGACCTACGTCTCACCTCCTGGTGCTATAAAAGGCTTCCCATCCTGTCACATCTCCATATTGTTTCATTCCATGGAACAATGCTCTTCTCAGACTGAGGACCACCTCAAAACTTTAAGGGTGATGGAACTGATTACATTGTCTTCAAGTATCTTCTGCTTCTATCAACTTTTCTGTACTCGACTGAAGAAGCCTACTGTGTAGGCGAAACGTTTCGAAATAAAGATACCTAACTGTTGCATATGTGTCTTACCTAACAGGATGAGGAGTAATTCAGTTCCTTGGATCATGAGCCCTCATCAGCATCAGGGGGAAGAAAATGCAATGATGATTTCGAGATTAAAAGTTGTACTATTAATGCAATAATAATTTCGAAATTAAAACCTGGGAAAATTGCACCTAGAGATTCCATTAATCATATAATCTTTCTCTGAATTAGGAGAGACATGTCGAACCTGTGAAGCAGATCACAGGACGTTCACTCCAGTTGTCACACTTGGAGTGGCCTATGTAACATTGTCCATAAGACACTCACACGTGCTAATATATACAAGAATCTTGCCCCGAGTTGAAAATTTGAAGCCGATCGATTATGGCGTTTTTGAGATATAAACGAAAATTTTAGAGAAAAATAAGAAAAAAATTTCCTCAGAATGTTCCGAAAATAGGAATGTTTATCGTCGTTACACTTAAAAAAAAAAAAACATGAAAATGCAAATTTGATATTTTTTTATTTTTCAGGTTTTCTTTTCCATATTTTATTTAGAATTTTCTAATATAAAAGGAAAACTGCTGCTTTATATGTTTCAAGAAAATCTAATTTGGTAAAACTGCTTAGAAATTAGCAAGTTACCACACACACACAGGTCAAAATCAATACAAAAATACTTTCAGTTAAAATACACCAGAGTTTAGGGTTTGAAGCCAATCAAAAGAGGCATTCTCTAGCTATAATACTGGAAACAATTTGCTTAATAACTTTGGTAAATTGAAATTCATAGAGTTCAAAGTGAACGCGAAATTATATGCGACAACACTGGGAAGCAATCATGTAGCTCTGATTTAATGATTAAATACCTTTTATTACTTTCATTTGAGTAAACAAATAATAATGGTAGTATTAGCAGTAGTTGTAATAGCAGCAGCAATAGTAGTAACAGTAGTAGTAGTAATAGCAGTATTAGTAGTAGTGGTGGTGGTGGCAGTAGTAATGGTGGTAGTAGTAGTATTAGTAGTAGTAGTAGTAGCAGCAGCAGCAGCAGCAGCAGCAGTAGTGGTAATTGTAGTAGTTAACAGAGGAAGCTGAAGGGGAGTGTAACGTGTGAGGAGAGTGGTATATAACAGGTGGAATGTGTGGGATGCAACGAGTGGGATGTAACATGTGAGATGTATTAGTAGGGCGTGTGATTGTAACAGGTAGGGTTGGTGGGTTGTATCAGGTAGGGTTGGTGGGTTGTAACAGGTAGGGTTGGTGGGTTGTAACAGGTATAGTTGGTGGGTTGTAACAGTTAGGGTTGGTGGGTTGTAACAGGTAGGGTTGGTGGGTTGTAACAGGTAGGGTTGGTGGGTTGTAACAGGTAGAGTTGGTGGGTTGTAACAGGTATAATTGGTGGGTTGTAACAGGTATAGTTGGTGGGTTGTAACAGGTAGGGTTGGTGGGTTGTAACAGGTATAGTTGGTGGGGTGTAATAGGTAGGGTTGGTGGGTTGTAAAAGGAAGACTAAATGTAACGTAACAGGTGGATCAAGTGGAGCGTCACAGATGGGTCGTCACAGACAAAGCATCACAGGCAAAGCATCACAGGTGGAGCATCACAGGTGGAGCATCACAGGTGGAGCATCACAGGTGGAGCATCAGAGGATTGTTTCGAAACACACCTTCTGTCTGCATCTGAGGCGGATTACAACACCTCAGCTTCAACTACCCCCCCCCCTCCCAATCCCCTCTTTCTCTTTCTCTTTCTCTCTCTTGCACTGATATTCACATAAAAATCACACGAATACACTCATTCTCACATAGTTACGGGCGTTGCCCCTCAGAACACCCTCCAGGTCCACCTTAGTCTTCGATAGGCTCATAGCATAAGACTCCACCAGTGAATTTCTTCCTACTCCCGTACTGTAGAGCAGTTATGAATCCCCTATGAGCACCTGTAATTAGACACCTGACTTTTCTTCTTCCTTCAGCTTTTCGCTCTTAATTCGCTTATTTTCCGAGAAGACCTCCAGTAACTTGTGCAAGTTTCGTGGAACAGTTGGCTTATGCAGGTGTTTATGATCAACGTTAGAGAACCCATTCTAAGCTTAATGGAATGGCTCAGATAACTTTTCAAAAGCCTTTTCTGCTTGGATTTAAACGTTCGAAAACGCTGCTCCATAATTCGCCAAGGACGGAGACTGAAATTGGTGTGTGTTGATGCACTTCTGAAAATTCTATGTGTAAAATGACTCACGAAATTGTAATGACACGTTTGCAAACAAACCATGGGGGTTTGAACCCGCTATCAGAGTCTCAAAACCCCAGACCGTCGCGTTAGCCACTGGGCCAGCTAGCTTCTATAGAGATTCATCCAACTAGGTATATTTCTACACCATAGGAAGGTAAGTATAGGCACCATTGTGACCACAAATGCAAGCTTTTACAGACGAATCTCCCGCTAGCGTGGCCGTGACGAACTCGAGCTCAAGTCCCCTCAAAGCCGTCAACATGACCCGTGGTATGGTTTGTTTGCAGCAGTGTCATTACGATTTCGTGAGTCACATTGACGACTTTGAGGGGACTTGAGCTGGAGTCCGTCACAGCCACGCTAGCGAGAGATTCGTCTGTAAAACTTGCATTTGTGGTCACAGTGGTGCCTATGCTAACCTCCCTTTGGTGTAGAAATATACCTAGTTGGATGAATCTTTATAGAAGCTAGCTGGCCCAGTGGCTAACGCGACGGTCTGGAGTTTTGAAACTCTCTGATGCGGGTTCAAACCCCGCCCGTGTTATTTTTTTTTCTATGTGTAAAATGCTGTGCAATTTCTCTCTTCAAATCACGTTAAAAATATTTTAGTCTCCCTTTTCCGAATGGCTTCAATATTTAATGCATCTTATGGAGAGGATAGAACCAAAAAGTTTAGTTTGTGTGCGGCAAAAATGTCAGTAAAATAATTTCGTTTATTGTACTTGCAGAATCTCTCTTCTGACCAATGCAAATTTTTCAGCCTAGTGTGTTAAGACCCCAATGGAAATAAATCACTCTGACTTTTTTTGGGTTATCTCAGGTTGTCTACACACATGCTGCTATGTATGATAATCTATGTAACTACTTGTGTATACCCGATTAAACTTACTTATCCAGAAAGTAAGGTAAGCATTGTTACTCTGCTACGTAAGACATTACTTGACAATTTTAATGAAAGAGCAGTGCAATTGATTTCCATATAAATAACTAAGGAACTCCTCGTCTTATTGACTTCAAGGCTTTCGCTTATAACTACACAACTCCTCATCCGACCGGCTATAAATTTTCAACCCTAGTGACCCATTATTAGGAGAAATTTCTTGGAACACCTGGTAAAGGCAGGCGGTCTATGATGCTCGGTTTTGTACAGACTTCTAGAGAAATTGGTTTCCATGGGATAACATTATAAAGCCTCATTTGATCGAATTCAAAATTCAACATTCTCATATACTTCTAAAATTATGGTTCGTATTGTTAATGGCGTGAACAGCTGCCATTTTGTGGTTTTTATTCTCGAAATGGAATAGGATTAATTTACATTAAATAACTGGAGTTTGCTTCTCTAAGGAGCCTTAATATTGATAAAGGAATCTTGATTCTAAAAACTGAACTTATTCTGTATAAATTTTGGTAGAATTACCGACAATATGTTACGTAAAAGGACACAGTTTCCTGGAGAGCGAAACGTTGCCACAATAAAATGTCACATTAGTTTCATTTGTGTTCTTTTACCCAACATAAACTTATCCTTCACTTCCTTGGATCGAATCTTAATGATCCCAGCGGCTATACGACCCCTTACCTGCTTATCTCTTTCCTCTGATGAAAATAATGTATTTCTCAACGGTATCAAGTTTTCTTGGCTGCTGCGTCTGAAGACAAGCATGAATTTTTGGGGGTGTTTAAGTAGTTTTTTTTCTTCTCTACATAACTGTAGAATAGCATCATTTAGTCGGTTTCAGACTTTTAATAATGTATTTCCTTAAACGAAACTTTATGATTTTAGGTTGTGTTAGTTTTAATGTGCCAGTTTTATTTGCGAATTGGTTCCGGTGAAACAACTGAAATATATCTCTTCTGATGAGAGATTTATATCTTCTGGTGAGAAATATATCTCTTCTGGTGAGAAATATATCCCCTTATGAGAAATATCTCTTCTGATGAAAAATCTCTCTTCTGGTGAGAAATGTATCTCTTCTGATGAAAAATCTCTCTTCTGGTGAGAAATATATCTCTTCTGGTGAGAAATATATCTCTTCTGGTGAGAAATATATCTCTTCTTGTGAGAAATAAGTCAAAGTCTTTGATTTCATTGGGTTATCCTTGTTAAAATAATTCTTACGTACTCAAATAATTGTGGTTGCAGGGGTCGAGTCATAGCTCTTGGCCCCGCCTCTTCACTGATCGCTACTGGGTCACTCATTCCCTCCTCCATGGGCTTTATTATACCTCTTCTTAAAACAATGTATGGATCCTACCTCCACCACTTCACTTTCCAGACTATTCCACTGCCTGAGAACTCTGTGACTGAAGAAATACTAACATCTCTGTGATTCATTAGAGTCTTCAACGTCCAATTGTGACCCCTTGTCACTGTTTCCCATCTCTGGAACATATTATCTCTGTCCACCATATCGATTTCTCTCAGTATTTTATATGTTTTTGTCATGTCCTCCCTGTTCCTCCTGTCCTTCGGTGGCGTAAGGTGAAATTCCCTTAACCTCTACTCGCAGGACATGCCCCCTTAGCTCCAGGACGAGCCTCGTTGCAAACCTTTTCCCTTTCCTGACTTGTTTGCCGAGGTGTGGGTTCCAGACTGGTGCTGCATACTCTAATATAGGCCTGACGTACACGGTGTACAGAGTCCTGAGCGACTCCTTACTGAGATGTGGGATATCCTTAATATCTGTGCCACCTCACAAGTACTGAAGAAAATATGAACGTTAGTTACTCAGGCTTTAAATAACAATTACTTATTTACTTATTAACTCACTTATTTACTTACATGCACACATACAAACTGGACGAGGAACTTGAAATGTATTGACAGAATGTCACAAGGTGCGTGGCACAGCGAATGTAGCCCGTCTACACTAGCATTTTATAGTTCCTGCCAACACTGGTCCAGGGAAATGGATGCTGCCATTTGGAGATGATATCAGTTCACTATGATGTAACCTCACTCCCCGGCACCGAGGCTCGTCCTCACTCACACAGAAAACAACCTCTTAATTTTCCCTCCCGTCACTCACACCCGATACCGACAGCAAACTATATCTTGGGAAAGACTATAGGTGTATTTTTTAATATTACTGATCGGCATCGCGGCTCCAATTTCAACAAAAAACACATGTTTATGCTTCCCTCGCTACCGTCCCTCATATCCTAAGTCTAAAACAAACCAGATCTTAGACTCTCCTCATCTTCTGGTCTTGAAATCGAGCATTCTCCATGACTGGCTTATATTACCGCCCATAGGCGGTAATATAAGTCAGGTTGTAATACTTGCCCACGAGTATTACCAGAATTTTGACCACATTACTACACAGTAAAAAGCCAAGTCGTTTACCGACTATTTATCATCCCAACGTAAGGAGAAATATCGTACTCGCAGCACCCCTTACCTATGGGCGGTAACCCTAGGACATGGGCGGGCATGCTCACACGTAGGCGGCAACACTAGACCATGAGCAATTACACTGGCTCGTGGGCGGCAACTTTAGCCCATGGGTGGATACGTTGACATGTGAGCGACATTAGACTATGGGCGGCAACACTTGCCTGTGGGCGGTAACACTGGCTAAAGGAACGGGGGATAACACTGGCCTTTGGGCAACAAAACTGGCAACACAGGCTCGTGGGTGGCAACACTGGTGACCCACTTCTCAGAGACTATGCTCAACTCGAGATTTTTCATGTGTGCCTGAATTATAGATATTGTGTAGGTGTGACAGCAGAATGTGAACATGGCCCCGACGGGTTTAGAATCTGTTTGATGAACTTAATAATAATAGTGGGCTAGTAGACAGCAGCCGCCCGGGGAAGTACTACCGTCCTGCCAAGTGAGTGTAAAACGAAAACATTTAATTGTTACACACAATACTAGGATTGTTAGTGGATTTTCTTTGTCTCGTAAACGGACAAAATAAAAGGTACATAACTGGAATATACTTGAAGGATGTTCCGGGGGTCAGCACCCCGCTGCCCGTCTATGACCAGGTCTCACGGTAAATCAAGGTATGATCAACTTGGCTGTTACTGCTGGCCGCACGCAAACCGACGTACGAACCACAGTCCGGCTGATCAGGTACTGACTTCAGGCTACTGTCCAGCTTCCTCTTGAAGACACCTAGGGGTCTATTGATAATCCCCATTATGCATGCTGGGCGGCACTTGAACAGTCTTGGGACTCGTACATTTATTGTGTCGTCTCTTAGAATACTATTGGCACCCCTGCTCTTTATTAGTGGAACAGTGGACCGCCTGTCGAGTCTTTGGCTTCCTTAGGGAGTAATTTCCGTGTGCAGATTTGAGACTAATCCCTCTAGGATTTTCCAAGTGTATATTTTGATATACCTCTCTCGTCTGCATTCCCTGGAGTTCAGGGCAAGGGACTTCAACCATTCCCAGTAACTGTGGTGCTTTATTGTACTTTAATGTGCAGTGAATGTTCTCTCTTATATTCCCCCTGACTGCAATTTCACCGGCCTTGAAAAAGACCGTTAGTGTACAGAAATACTCCAGCGTAGACAGAACGAGCAATTTGATAAAAATCATTGGCTTAGCATTCCTCGTATTAAAGGTTCTCGTTATCCATCCCATCATTTTCCTAGCAGATGTTACACACACATTGTTGTGATCTTTAAAAGAAAAATTCTCTGACATTATCACTCCCAGGTCGTTCACATAAGTTTTTCGGTCAATTGTGTGGGTCTAATCTATTTTATACTCCAGCCTAGTTTTTATTTCCTCGAGTTTACCATATCAGAGTAATTGAGATTTGTCCTCATTGAACTTCATATTGTTTTCTGAAGCCCATTTAAGGACTTGGTTAATGTCTGCCGTGGAGAAAATTCTCCCTCAGGTTTCTTAGCTTCCCTCAACCCTCTGAGGGACTTAGCCTTCCTGCAAGGGGCTAGTGTACTCTTCCTTCCTCGCAAACAGCTTTATGAGGACCACATGTTTGTACCATAGCGTCACGAGGCACGCTTTCCTCTCCTACCTCTTTCACCCACTTTATCTACAAGTTGGGACTATTAGGAATTCTAGTCTATAGCTAGATAACAAGAAATCTACCATCTTGTATTGAATACTGCTGTAATGTGTAGCAAGGAAGAGAAATAAAGCAGAGTTCAGCACATTCTTTGTGGTTACGATGAGGAGGGCGGCGACGAGGGTAGGGGACCTTAGATTGCTTCGAAGAATGGAGGGGACATGTGTGTCACGAGGACGTTGCCTCCTTATCATTAAAAGACAAAGGGACAGTAGTGACCAGTGCGTTCTTGACTCTTGTTCATTCTGACAATCTCAGGAAACTAGCAAAGTTAGACTAGTTCCCTTATATGAACTCAGGAAATGCACGGTAGAAGTTATCACGTAGTATTATTGCGTCTCCATGTTCACCCTGATGTGGATAATACCACGAAATTATGAACAAGTGATGGCACTGAATGGTGAAGTGCAACCGGTATTGAGAATGATTACAACGAACAGTCCCCGATATTGGCCTTAACGGTGCTGTCAACGCCATAAGCTCACGTTACACGAACAAGGTAAGTCTTAATCTCACTTGTAACGCCATATAAACTGTAATTTTAGACAGACACAAGGTGATTAGGCTGTCCTATTCCAAGCCGTAAAATATGGGTGTTTCACCCAAAGCAAGTGAGTACCACTAAGCATTTCATATAAGAATGAAATGATGAGATATACGCTCCTTTGGGGCAAATATATAAATAACAAAATTATTAATCCACAGTCACAGTGGACCTGGAATGGGAGCAAGTACTGTACCTTGTGGAACAGAGCATTTCACTGTAGCCGTCTCTGATTTTACTCCGTTTACTTTCTCTTTGCGTTCTGTTGATTAGAAAGTTACAGGTCCATCTACCAACTTTTCCCGTTATCGCTTTATCATGCATTTTGTGTGCGATTACGCCATGATCTCCATTCTGTTTGTCCTCCAGTGCATCGAAGATCATCTCACTGTGATCCAATAGTTGTGAGAGGCAGGAGCGACCTGCTCTAAATCTATGCTGTCCTGGGTTTTGCAATTGTTAGGTATGAAAGTGTCATTCTCACACCGTGTCATATTCTAACACCCTACCTGGAGGTCATTAGGAGGGTCAACGCCTCCGCTGCCCAGTCCCTGATTAGGCCTCCCAGTGGCCTCAAGGCCTGTTCAACCAGTCTGCTACTGCTGGCCGAACACAATCCAACGTACGAACTACAGCTTGCCTGATCGGGCACTGACCCTCTTCCCTCTTGAAGGCAGCCAGAGGTTTATTGGGTATTTCCTTTATGCATGGTTAGAGGTGATTAAAAAGTCTTGAGCACCGGATACAATGTGTTAACTTCTAGTGTACTCACAGTACCCCTGTGGGAATGTTGCCCCACCTGCCGAGTCTTTTGCTTTCATAGGGAGTGATTTCCGTGTGCAGATTTGGGACAAATCCCTCTAGTAATTTTCACGTGTAAATTAATTATATATCTTTCTTGCTCGAATTCCAGGGAGTACAGTTAAGAGACTTCAAATGTTCCCAGTAATAAAGGTGCCTGATTGAACTTATACGTACCTTGTAGTTTCTTTGTACATTTTCTAGATTTCACCTGACTTGAATGGAGCTATTTGTGCTCAGTAGTATTCCAGCAGTATTACAACATTCTAACACCCTGTGTCACTCACACCCTGTGTCACTCACACCCTGTGTCACTCACACCCTGTGTCACTGTGCCATTCAGACAACTGGTATGATGTCCTGCTCTCAAGCTTCGTCACCGCCAAGCCAGCCTCAGGTAACCCGGATCTAAGCAACCACCTTTCTCTGCAAATCATCAGCATAACTGTGTATCAGTCTCACTGCATTATCCATAACAGCACTGCTAACTCCGTGTGGGTGGGGCTCAGGATAACCCTGGATTAGTGCACATCAGCCAGTCAGTCCACCTTGCTCCTGCCAGAGCAAACCTTCCTCCTTATAAAAGCTGTTGTATTATATACAAGCAAGTAACTACATCTAGAGCCCTAGGAGCAAGTGAAGCTCGTGAAGTCGTTTTGGGATCTTCCACTACCGTGACGTATTTTTATACCAGGCTTTTACCTAGTGGGGCTTTGTAGATGGCGTTGGTGTGTCTAATATCATGGCTGATTTTAATATGGCGACCAATGTTAATAATAAAAAATCAGCCTCGTAGCCACGTCGCCAGTCAGCCTTCCCCTCCTCGTCGAATTCTACCTCATACCTCATCATTGTCGAACTTGCTACAGTATTAAGCTAAGTTGTGTAGTTATTCCTATGTTAGTTATATACTATATTATGGTTAGCTACATACTAAATCGCTTTCGTGTGTATAATGTTTCATATACTTGTGCTACTAGGGCTTCTCTTAAATACCACTCGTTCGTTGTTACGAAATAATATATACTGCTTGTGGAGGCTAGTACACCAAACGGGGAGTAGAATGAAATTAGCTCTGAGGCATCCACACCATCGTATGTGCTTGGATCACAGTACAACATCTAGCTCTGCTGGGTGCGTAATCTTTTTAGGATTGGGTGGTCCTGTGAGTTAGAGCGTCGTGGAATTTTCGCTCACCATGAGGAGGCCCAAAACTATAAGAGTTCGAGCCCTCGGCTAATCACAGTGTTATTAGTTGAATACCACTCGTTCGTGGTTACAGTATGATAATATATATATATATATATATCGCTTCGAGTTAGGATATCATATTGTTTTTATATATAATATTGACAATCAGTTGTATCCTGGCGTCCATACTGCACCGACGCGCATTCAAACAACCCACCTTTAAAATTTTCTCCTTTGTCCTTTTAGTAATTTATACAGCAGAAACTGTTACCAGCTCCTTGCTCCTGGCATCTTAGTCGCTTTTTACGACACCCAAGGATTACGGAGGAAGAATTTTTACCCTCTTCCCCCAAGGAGATGAAAAGACACTAACAGTCCTGCCAGTGTGTAAAACAATTAATAATACAAGTTTCAAATCAATTTGTTAGGACGTTAATGTGTCCATTCGTGGTTCCTGCCCACCAGCCTACTTCCTAGGACGTCCATCAGGCTTAAGTGAACATATTAGAAAGGAGTGAGTAGAGGCAAGTGGTTCTGAAGATTTGACGTGTTGTTGGAGTGTGAGCAAGTTAACATATGACAAAGCATGTTAGAATATGAACATGAAATACTGCTGAACGATAACTGCCATATTCAAGGCAGGTGAAATCGTAGATTTAGATAATGTACAGAGACCCTACACAGTACGTGAAAGTTTGGTATCTTTCTCACCCTGGAACGCAGGTGAGAAAGATGCTTCATAATTTACACCTGGAAAATCTTAAGAGGGATTAGTTCCAAATCTGCACACAGAAATTACTCCCTATGAATGCAAAAGACTCGGCAGGCGGTGCAACATTGCCCCAGTTAAAACCAGGGGTGCCCTGAGTACACTAAGAGACAACACAATAAGTGTCAGGGGCCTAAAACTGTTCAAATGCCTTCCAGCATGCATAGGGCGATTACCAATAGACCCCTGGCTGTCTTCAAGACCCCTGGCTGTCTTCAAGAAGGAACTGGACAGATAGCAAAAGTTAGTACCTGACCACCCGGACTGTATTTCTTGCATTGGTTTGTGAGAAGCCGGCAAAAACAGCCTGTTTAAAGCCCTGATCCACTGCAGGGCCTGATCATCGATCCCAGAAAAACTCTTCATGTAAACTCCAGGCAAGGTGTTAGAGTACGAGGGAGGCTGTTAGAATATGACACAGGGTGCTAGAATATGACACAGGGTGCTAGAATATGACACAGGGTGCTAAAATATGACACAGGGTGCTAAAATATGACACAGGGTGCTAGAATATGACAGGGTGCTAGAATATGACACAGGGTGCTAGAATATGACACAGGGTGCTAAAATACGACACAGGGTGCTAGAATATGACAGGGTGCTAGAATATGACACAGGGTGCTAGAATATGGCACAGAGTGCTAGAATATGACACAGGGTGCTAGAATATGACACAGGGTGCTAGAATATGACACAGGGTGCTAGAATATGACACAGGGTGCTAGAATATGACACAGGGTGCTAGAATATGACAGGGTGCTACAATATGACACAGGGTGCTAGAATATGACAGGGTGCTAGAATATGACAGGGTGCTAGAATATAACACAAGGTGCTAGAATATGACACAGGGTGCTAGAATATGACACAGGGTGCTAGAATATGGCACAGGGTGCTAGAATATGACACAGGGCGCTAGAATATGATACAAGGTGCTAGAATATGACACAGGGTGCTAGAATATGACACAGGGTGCTAGAATATGACACAGGGTGCTAGAATATGACACAGGGTGCTAGAATATGACACAGGGTGCTAGAATATGACACAGGGTGCTAGAATATGACACAGGGTGCTAGAATATGACACAGGGTGCTAGAATATTACACAGGGCGCTAGAATATGACACAGGGTGCTAGAATATGACACAGGGTGCTAGAATATGACACAGGGTGCTAGAATATAACACAGGGCGCTAGAATATGACACAGGGTGCTAGAATATGACACAGGGTGCTAGAATATGACACAGGGCGCTAGAATATGACACAGGGCGCTAGAATATGACACAGGGTGCTAGAATATGACACAGGGTGCTAGAATATAACACAAGGTGCTAGAATATAACACAAGGTGCTAGAATTTGACACAGGGTGTCATATTCTGCTAGAATATGACACTCTGCGTCAATTTTTTTCAAACTACACATCATTTAAAATTCCAATATTTCTAGTAATCCACATTTACGCATTTCGGAGTATATTAAAAAATAAAATTACTTATTAGCTGTTTGTTAGAACAGAATATGAAATTGTTGTTGTTCTTGCTTGTTTATCGTTGAACAATGTAGCTTAGCTACCCATTGGTGGGCGTGTCCTGGGTGTTCTATAAACACAGTTCAGTTTAAACTGAGGCCTACGGCTTCGATTTGAATTGAGGCACATGTGCAGAATGTACTGGTGAGTCTATGACGTCAGTGGTAGAGGTGGTTATTGGCTAACTGTATTTACCATCGCTGATAGACGTTCAGGCAGCATTGTGCACCAAGACAGTGCACAATGTACATCATGACGGTGCGCAGTGTGCACCACCAGGGTCAAAGATAAGGTTCAGTCAGGAATGTACATGGCGTTCATGGAGAAGGGTGCACTGCTAAAGTGCACGGTGAGTTTCAGGCAACAGTGTGCATCGTTACGGGACACAGGGACGTTTAGGTATGAGTATGTACAGTTATAAAGAAAAGTGATGCTCAGTCAGGTGTTTATTACTACTGTGAACACTGTTCCTCAGGCATTAATGTGCATGGTGACGTTCAAGGCAGCAATGTGCACTACTACTATGCACATTGGCATCCAGGTAGCAGTGTGTACAGCGACAGTGCACTGCACCTGAATGTCACAGGGCAATGCGACGCTCAGGTTGATGAACTATGTCGTTCAGATAGAACTCTGCACAGCTATGGTTGACGGTGACGCTCAGGCAGTAGTGTTGACCAGTATGGTGCACGCTGAAATTTAGGCAGCAGTTTTGTTAGGTGGAGGATGAATAGTTGCTTACATTCTCCAGGTCACTGTGTCAAGACTTAGCAGCTACTGGTCACTGTGTCAAGACTTAGCAGCTACTGGTCACAGTTATAGACACGCTCAGATGAACCTAACGATCACAAGTACATGATCAATACAAATGAGATTAAACATTCATCTTATGCAGTTGACAAACTAACACTGGCACAACTGTTAACAGTTGCTGAGTAGAGTGCATGTTTGGGGATGGTGTATTAAATTCTAGGAGTGAATGGTACCACGAGCGACAGCTGACATAAAAGATTAAGTATGTTTAGCAGGATAGGCAAATAGGAGGCTAGTGCCTCGTAGCCCATAAAGTACATACATTAATAAACGTTTGACCAAAGAGCAAAAGCGCCAACTATTTACACTGGAAAAGCTACAAAATAACTGGTAAAACTCTCGACTCCCGTAAAAGATATGAAATACTAGGTGAGGAAGAAGACCTCAACACATTTCTCAAACTTGCTGAAATAATATCCCATTAAACATTCTCAACACCATTTTAAATTCCACTGGTAAGTGCCGTTCATGCATCTTAACGATCTTTGTATATCAAAAGACTAGCCTGTCGGGGATTCGGACTCTGGACCCAAGTGGTGAGAGTCGCACCTCTCACCACTTGGCCACCGCTGTTGGTACATAGTACGAAATTTCTCGTCTAAAGAAGTTCACTGAGCTTCTGTTACACACTAAGTAATCACTTTTATGCTTATTAACTCATACTTTCCTACTCCCAGTAAACTGCCTGTATCAATTTAATTTTCTCCTGTTCCTTGCGTATTCTTTCCGGTTATTACATATTACATAGATTTTTTTTAATTATTTCTCCTGTCCACGCATATTTTACCCACTTAAGTCATTTTTTCTTTTTTATTGAAGATTAAATAATAAATTACATGATTCCCTGTATTTTTCACCCTACTCGCTCACCGTTAGTCAGATATTTGTTATAACATTTCCATATTCAACATATATAACCATGACGGGATCCATTTGTAGTCATATAAAAACTTGCCGTATATATTATTCATTACATAACTTCATTGTATATATTACTTTGCATTGTAAGTCTTGAGACAGTGTAGTGTCCTATTCCCTACCATTTCCTGTGAACTAGTTAATTATAATCCTGCTACTTGAGTATTTTACCTTGTCACATAATGCTGCTTTTAGTATTACTGAACGTTCGTTATTGCCCTCTTCCTTGCAACAGCGAAGAGTTGATAAGTCAAATTTGCAACAGTTAGGTAGCTTTATTCCGAAACGTTTCACCGACACAGTAGGCTTCCTCAGTTCTGCAGAGGCACAGCAGTAGAGATGGACTGATCACATCGCCTTTATATCTCTACTGCTTCTGCTGCCTCTGTATTCGACTGAAGTCCACTGTGTAGAGGAAACGAATCGGAATAAACACACCTGACTGTTACAGATTTGTCTGCTATACATATTTAACCCAGTCACTTATATTTTGTCGTTCGTACAACACTACCTTTTTGTAACTTGTTCATAAACTCTTACTTGCATACGTTACATAGTTATCCTAAATTTTGTTTTGCTAACACTGCATTCTGCAATATAATTTACATACTCTTACATATTTTACCAAGTTACTCATAATCTTGTTTTCATTACGCTGTATTTTGTGACTAATACTCCTTCACATGTTATTTCTATTGGTGGGAAGTACAGAGCCTGTACTCTGAAGGATGCGTAAGGATGTTAGTTCTGGAGATGTGAAGTGCAGTCACTGCATTCTGAAGGATAGATGAGTATGTTAGCTCTGGATGTGGGAAGTACAGTGACTGCACCATGAAGGATGCATGAGGATGTTACAGTTCTGGAGAGCAGGCACGGTACTTCCTACCTTCAGAATATAATCTAACCCACCCTTCAGAGTCCAGGCACTGTACTTCCCACCTACAGAACTGTTACATCCTCTCCCATCCTTCAGAGTGCAGGCATTGTGTACGACACACACACACACACTAAACTAGTCCCGGAGCTAAGGGGCATGTCCTACGAGGGAAGGGTAAGGGAAATCGACCTGATAAACTGGAGGACAGGAGAGATATGGCGGATATGATAACGAGAGGAATTGCCAGGGTGAACCGAAACAGGATGTTCCAGATATGGGACACAGCAACAAGGGGATGTTAGGAAGTATTTCTTCAGTCTCAGAGTTGTTAGGAAGTGGAATAACCTGTGAAGTGATGTACTGGAGGCAGGCCCCATACATAGCTTTAAGAAGACGTATGATAAAGCTCATGGAGCAGGAAGAGTGATCTAGTAACGACCAGCGAAGAGGCGGGGCCTGTAGCTGTAAATCAACCCCTGCAGCCACACCTAGGTGAGTACAACTAGGTGAGTACACACCCACACCTGCGCGCGCACATACACACACACACACACACACACACACACACACACACACACACACACACACACACACAGTATAGAAGGCAAAGAACCCATGAGAATAAAGAGAGCAATCGTAAAGTCAGAAACGAATATGCACGGGTAAGAAGGGAAGCCCAACGACAATACGAAAATGACAAAGCAGCAAAAGCCAAATCTGGCCCTAAGCTGTTGTACAGCCATATCAGGAGGAAAACAACAGTCAAGGACCAGGTAATCATGCTGAGGAAGGGAGGAGGAGAGATCACAAGAAACGACAAAGAAGTATGTGAGGGGCTCAACATGAGATTCAAAGAAGTGTTCACAGAGACAGAAGGGACCACAGAAAGACGAAGAGGTGGGGTACACCATCATGTGTTAGACACAGTGAAGAGGCTGCTAAGTGAGCTAGATACCTCAAAGGCGACAGGGCCGGATAACATCTTTCCATGGGTCCCGAGAGAGTAAGGAGAGACGCTATACATGCCACTAACAGCAATCTTCAACACATCTATCGAAACAGGGCTACTACGTGAGGTATGGAAGACAGCAAATGTAGTCCCAGTTTTTAAAAAAGGAGACAGACACGAAGCATTAAACTACAGACCAGTGTCACTGACATGTATAGTATGCGAAGTCATGGAGAAGATTATTAGAAGGGTGGCAGAGCATCTAGAAAGGAATGAGCTTATCAAAGGCAACCAGCACGGTTTCGGGGATGGGAAATCCTGTGTCACAAACCTACTGGAGTTCTATGACAGGGTGACGGCAGTAAGACAAGAGAGAGAGAGGGTGGGTAGATTGCGTTTTCTTGAACTATAAGAAGGCTTTTGATACAGTTCCACACAAGATACTAGTGCATACGCTGAAGGACCAGGCAGGTATAACAAGGAAGGCACTGCAGTGGATCAGGGAATACCTGTCGGGGAGACATCAGAGAGCGGGGTTCCACAGGGGTCAGTCCTAGGACCGGTGCTGTTTCTGGTATTTGTGAACGACATGGCGGAAGGAATATACTCAGAAGTGTCCCTGTTTGCAGATGATGTGAAGCTGGTGAGAGGAACTCAATCGGACGAGGATCAGGCAGAATTACAAAGGGATTTGGTCAGGCTGCATTTCTGGCCCAGAAACTGGCTCCTGGAGTTCAACCCCACCAAGTGCAAAGCCATGAAGATTGGGGAAGGGTAAAGAAGGCCGCAGACAGTGTATAGTGTAGGGGCCAGAGATTACAAACCTCACTCAAGGAAAGGATCTTGGGACGAGTATAACATCGGGCACATCTCCTGAGGCGCACATCTACCAAATAACTCTGCAGCATACGGGTGCCTAGCAACCCTAAGAACAGTATTCCGACATCTCAATAAGGAATCGTTCAGGACCATGTACACTGTGTACGTCAGGATTGTATTGGAATATGTAGCACCAGTCTGGAGCCCACACCTAGCGCAGCAAGTACGGAAATTAGAGAAAGTGCAAATGTTTGCAACAAGACTAGTCCAGGAGCTAAGTGGCATGTCCTACGAGGAGAGGTTAAGGGAAATCTACCGTACGACACTGGAGGACAGGAGAGATAGGGGGTATATGATAATGGCAGGAGAGGAATTGACAATGATAGGAATTGACAAAGTGGACACGATGTTCCAGAGATGGGACACAAAAAAACAAGGGGTCACAATTGGAAATTGAAAACTCAGATGAGTCAAAGGGATGTTAGGAAGTATTTCTTCAGTCACACAGTTGTCATGAAGTGGAATAGTTTGAGAAGCGATGTAGTGGAGGCAGGAACCATACACAGCTTTAAGAAGAGGCATGATAAAGCTCATGAAGGAGGATGAGTGACTTAGTTGCGATTAGTGAAGAGGCGGGGGCCAGGAGCTGTGAATCAACCCCTGCATCCACAACTAGGTGAGCGCACACACACACACACACAAACACACACAAACACACACACAAACACACACACAAACACACACACACACACAAACACACACACACAAACACACACACGCACGCACGCACGCACACGCGCCCACACACACTGGAGACAGCTGGGACTTCACCCGTAACATAAGCGTCATCTGTGTTTCTCTCACATGAAGAGTTCTCAACACTCATTATTATGACGCTGTTCCCGTCTTACACCGCGTAAAGTGTCTCGTGTTTTGTACCGCTCTTTCCCTGACCTCGCTAAATTGCTTCCGATTAAAATTTTTAGTCTGCGCAGTTTTAATAAGCAGGGTAATAAATATTCGTTATTTTAATTAATTTGATTGATTTTGGTTAATTTTATGTTAATATTTTGTATTTGGCTGTCTGTCTCTCTTTACATAGGGTTTTACAAGGATAGGTTAAGGATTCCTAACTTTATTTACAAGTTAAGAGCTGTAAAGTAAAAGGACACAAGTGCAACTAATGTGGCATTTATTGTGGCAACGTTTCGCTCTCCAGGAGCTTTATCAAGCGTAATGGCTTGATAAAGCTCCTGGAGAGCGAAACGTTGCCACAATAAATGTCACATTAGTTGCACTTGTGTCCTTTTACTTTACATATTGTCGGTAATTCTACCAACTTTATTACAAGTTAAGAGCTGTTACCTACATCAGCTCATTTAAAAGCATTTTTATTGTTATGAGACATACAAATATAGAAGAGAATTAAGTTGGAACCATCGGTGGGCCGGCAATTTCATTTGATCAACTGACTCTATTTCGTTGATTTCAATATGCTTTACGAACATGCTCTAGAGTCGAGTCATCCTGGGAATTAATGATCTCAGATGCAGTGATGATTTGTAGAAGAGTACAGTCAGAGTGAATTATTATTATTATAATCAAGGGGGAAGCACTAAACCCGTAGGATTATACAGCGCCTATGTGGGGATGGAAGGCATTCAGGCTTAATTCAGGGAACTGGAGCACAGATCCAATTCCCTAGATCAAGAGCCCCTCACCAGCGTCAAGGAGCCTTGGAAATAAATGGTATAAAATACCGACATAATGGAAATATAAACACAAATGCAGTATAATGTGATCCTTTATTGACAACGTTTCACCCACACAGTGGGCTTTTTCAAGTCACACACAGATCTACCTGGGGTTGGAAGGTACGGGAGTATTTATAGGCATGTTCAGAATGTTGAGGTCAGGTGGAGAATGCTGCATCTGATGATCTACTGGGTGGGGTTATAGAGTCTTGGGTAGCTAGGCAGGGGTATTGGACAAGTTGTGAGTAGACCTTCTGCAGTGTTCTATGTTCTTATGTGGGATAGCGATGAAGAAGTTTCTTGGCTTCTATAACATAGCTGAACCACTCGCCAACAAACTTCATCGCTATCCCACATAAGAACATAGAACACTGCAGAAGGTCTACTCACAACTTGTCCAATACCCCTGCCAAGCTACCCAAGACTCTATAACCCCACCCGGTAGATAATCAGATGCAGCATTCTCCACCTGACCTCAACATTCTGAACATGCCTATAAATACTCTCGTACCTTCCAACCCCCAGGTAGATCCGTGTGTGACTTGAAAAAGCCCACTGTGTGGGTGAAACGTTGTCAATAAAGGATCACATTATACTGCATTTGTGTTTATATTTCCGTCAAGGAGCCTTCCTTGAGGGGAGTCAGAGTGAAGTTGCTGCTTGCTGCCCGTCTTGTTGTGTAGAAGCTCACTTCTCGCTGTCCTCAGAGTGGAGCCAAGAGTGGTACCTGAATAATATTGGTCTTGTATATAACAGTAAGGCCTCCCACATCTCTCATGTGTTGAAGGCTCTGGTAAAATGACAGATCTATCCAGGATGGGTCCAGGCGAGAGATGAGGCGTCTTGCTCTGTTCTCTACTCTGTCAAAAAGTGGCAGATGAGATGGGGGGAAGGCAGTCCAAGAAAGTGGACCATACTCAAGGAGTAAGAGCACTTGTGCCTCGTACAGAATCTTGCAACCTCTACTGTCGAGCAGAGGCGAAGTTACCAACACTCTCCAGTTATACTTACTACTGCTCTGGCATTAGCATTATGGTGCTCAGAGACCATCATCCTTTGAGTTTTTCAGGAGCAAATATTACTCCAGGCTGATACAGCTGTTAACTGGTGATTAATGTGACTTAGAGCAGCTAACATATCCTCTTTTGGATAAGCAAATGGAAGTGTACATTCATCAGCATATGCATGGGATTCAGAGACGAGATGAAGGTCACTGAAGTAGACATTCCATAACAATGGTCCAAGCAAACTTCCCTGTGGAACACTTGCCCCAGTGGGATGTTTTGCTGACTCTGTCGCATTCAATACTACACTTACCTTGATCTCCTCAGTGATTACCTTCAAGGTAATCACTAAAGAGACAGTGTAGAACCTGCATTTCCCAGTGTTTGGAGTATTGCCAAGTGCCCCTGATGCCATACTCGGTCGAAAGCACAATGTCCAGTGCTACTACACAGCTGTCTTTAGATTTATCCAGTGACTGGTGCCACTTAGTGGAGAGGGTTAACAACAGGCCAGCAGCAGAGTAACCTTTTCTGAAACCATGTTGACGGTCACAAAGGAGTGGTAGTCGGAAAACTGTCATCTGCCGTGAAATTATTGTTCCAAGGATCTTGCCAGTGACACTGGTCTGAAGTTGCTGATTTCTGCTCTTCACTTCTTTTTGTGAACAGGGATTTCATTTACCTTCTTCCACAGTGGATGCAGTGCTAGGCAGTGCTGATAGATACGAGTTAGAGGTGCTGCTAGCTGGTCTGCACATCTACTCAGCAATCTTGGGCTCAACTTGTCCGGGCCCACAACCTTTTCTTGATCCAGCGATTTAAGATACACTTCCTCCGAGCCTTATTGTCACTACCGACAGCTTTGACATAGTTCTTGGAGCTAGCCTAGATCAAGATCAGGAACTTGCAACTTAGCAGCAGTGTTCGGCAAAGAGGTCAGCTTTCTGCTGTCTGTTAGTAGAGAAGCTCCCATCCAGTCGATTTAGAGGCGAAATAAGTTCATCAAGCAAATGACCTTATCCTTAACCAAGGACCACCAGGTTTTGGAGCCCACTCTACCTGACGCCAGCTTTCTTTTTGTGTCTACCTCCTATTTAGAGAAGGCCCACTTCTGAACTTCACCCATATGCCTACAGGTTTGTCTGTGCAGGTTCCTGTTATAGGTACTTAGCAGTAGCAACCGTTCTTCATTGAAAGTATTGTAATTAAAATGCATGTTTATCTGGTAGTGGGAATAAATGATACTCTTTGGATGAAACATTATTTGGGGTCTTGTACACAGACAATGTGTTTAAGTTGCCCAGGCATGGAGGGCCATGCCCGAAAGAGACAGAGTAGACCTTGTTGACTGAGTGAGGTCGGCTGTCAGAATGAGACAGGGTAAACGTGGTGCAGGCTGAGATTGGTATGCCTATGCCACTAGGTGTCAGCACCACAGTGCCGTGAAATATGAAACCAACTGGGAATACATCGCTCGGCCACCTACCCATGGTTGTCCTCGACCATGATTGACTCAAAAAATCAGTCTCTCTCTCTCAGGAACAGGGCACAGAACACAAAATAAAAACATATGTATACATATTGATATGGACAAAAACAAACTTCCTTCAGGGAGGGAAGAAAAAAAAAGGGGGAGGCCTTCCTGTGTCTGGAGAGAGACTGCAACTTCAGGAGACATCACTGCGGCTGAGCTGTGATGTAATAGGGTAAGGTCTCCTCTGGAACGAAGAAGCAGTCATCGTGGAGTAGCCACTAAGGGTTCACTCAACCTGCTGGTGCCCTTGAGTGAGGCAGCGTCAGTACTCAGCAACTGGGCAGGACTACTTCTGGCAAGGGACTCAGGAGGACATTTCTCGACTGGTACTGTCACTGCACAGTCACTGAAAACGAGAATGGAGTGAGTTGTAGCAGAGACGACTCAGCCGAAACATCTGGGAATCATAGCAGCATATACCATAACTGGAGTGAGCGGGCTAGCAGTCAAAGTAACATCATACTTTGTGCAGGCTGCTCACTGACTCTGTGACATGAATCATTCAGTCACCTGCCGACAGGGCTACCATGGCTAGACGATGTCATCCTCTCGACAGTTGAAGTCATAGCAAAGGTTAGTCTAAGCGTCCTCAAACTGGTTTTCTACACATAACTGCACTCTAATGGTCAGGAGGTGGAGTGAAACGAGTCTCATTGCGAGTCGTAGCAGGTACAACTGAGGCACTGTATCTATGAGCGGCGAGCATAAGTACTATCTATAAGCAGGGGCTCAACACTCGTAATCTAATGCTTGGACTGACTAGTGTCAGTCGTCGAACGGTCACAACGGGGCGACATGTAATACGACATGTAACCTATGATCTGAGCTCAGACCACTGTGATCTACACACTGGACACAGAGTGCCACACAAACTCACCTCTGACTTGCTGAAATAGCCATGATGAGCTGAAAAACAACAGCAGAAACATTCAGGTGATGCTGAATACGTGACTGAAGAACAATGTGGGATGCTGTGAAAACCCAGGTGACGCCACAAAGATTTCTCGAAGAAAATTAAGCAAATTTCGGCCAGGATCTTGCTGGTCCTGTGTCTGAATGATGGAACTTACAGACACGACTTAAGGACAACTCAGAGACGGATGGTTCTTGTATGGGGCGATGAAATGAGGACATCTTCGACTTCCTCTCTCCGAGCAAATACAACCGCTGTGACCGCCACTTGCCGCTATTATCGTAATGAAAATGCATGCATATCTAGTAGCGGGAATGAATGATATTCATCGGAGGCAACGCTACATTATTTGGGGTGTTGTACACAGGCAGTGTGTTTAAGTTGCCCAGGCCCGGAGGGCCATGCCCGGGAGAGAGACAGAGCTAGAGTAGACCTTGTTGACTGAGTGAGGTCGGCTGCCAGAATGAGAAAGAGTAAGTATTTTGTGGGCAGAGATTGGTAGGTTTCAGCACCATAGTGCCGCGAAATATGAACCCAACTGGGCATACAAAAGCCGAACCAAGACTGATCTGTAGGCTTCGTCACATACTACCGGTGAGGGATGCGTTCTTATTGTAGATTAACTATGTGTCTAGTGAAGACATTCACTTGGTTGTCGACATCACCTTGACATCACCTTGTCGACATCACCTTGACATCACCTTGTCGACATCACCTCGCCACCACCAATAGGTGGTGGCGAGCTCAGAGTAAAGGGCTGGCCAGTTTCTTCTTTCCCACAGCCAGGTTGTACGTGTGGATTCCTCACTTCGTTCTGTTGCGATCTTCAGTGTCGTAAGGACAGCCTTGTGGTCAGTTGATCCAACATAGCCGTGGGGTTCACAAGTGACTATACCTTCTGATAGATCACTAACTACTGGGTCGAGGGATGAGCCAGAGATGTGAGTAGGGAAATCAACAAAGTTTCACATGTCAATCACAGTAAGATCATCAGAGCCCCTCTGTATTAGATGTTAGTTGAGGTTACGAACAATTATATGTTGACGTTTGTGTTGAAGCAGAAGGGAGTCCACATTTTTCATTAGGAATTTGATGATGTCTGCATGTTGCCACTGAGGTTTATACATTGCGTATGCTAGTACAGAGGTGCTAGTGTTTATGCATAGCTTGATGAACATCATGTCTAGGTGAGGGATGGCTACATCAATGGGCTGGGCATGTACACTTTTAGAGAAGCACACAGTAACACCACCACCTTGCCTTTGCTTGTCTCTTCTCATCTTTGAGTTTTTTTTATTAACACATCTGTTATTCACTCCATCAATGTCTTGTCAGATGTGCGTTTACACTACAGCTAAAAATCTGCAACATCAATACCCCTCTTTCAGAGCACCCCAAGTCCAGCTTGCCGGTTTTCCTGTATCTCTTCGCAAATGTTTCTTTGCTCACACTCCAACACCATATGGTGTAGCCAGCAATTTTGTCTCTGTCTGTCTCTCTCCCTCACATATTAAATTTATCCCCTCCACAATACCCAATCCTCTCACCCACTTCATTTCTCTGAATCTCCTCACCACCACGGGTTCCTCATCCTAGCCTTCTCCACGCACCAATGTCCAGACCCCACCATCTCATGTGCAGCCCCACTATATCATGTCCAGATCCCACCATCTCATGTGCAGCCCCACTATCTCGTATCCAGACACCAGAATCACATGTACAACTCCAAACAAGCCGTGTGTCGTAAGTGGTGCTTGTTATCATCAAACAGTCATCAGGTGATCACCTGACAGATTGAACTGGTAATATGATTTCTAGTGAGGCCATGGATATAATTTTTTTTTCAGAGTCGGTATTAAATTCACTGTTGCTGATGTGTTTATATCTATATCTATGTCTATATCTATATATGTTATGTCGAAATCTGTAATAGCCTTCTGTAACTGTTCAACATTTCGAACACTGATGAATATCTATGCTGACAAGATGTTTCGCTTGTGCAGACGGCTTCTTCAGTCTAGTAGAGGTAAATTTTGTACTGGACACGGACACATTACAGAGGTACGTAATGGGTCCAGGGACTGGGCCCCAAAGTTTTGATGGGTAGAATGAACTCACAAGTTACAAAGGTAATGAATTGAATACTTACATGAGTAATGAATTCACACTTCCACACCCGAGGTAATTTTAATATTCATCCTCATATTCTAGATGGAAGAATATTTCCAATAGTTATAACTCTTTTTCCAGTTCTTTGTAATTTGTAACATTAATATGCCATCAACAGAACTGTTTAAGCCTCAACTGAACTAGAGAATGCCTCTGCTGTTCGTCTTCAAACCCCAAGTCCTGATGTATCTTAATTCGAAGCTTTCCTTTTTCACTGTTATTAGCTTGTACGGAGGCCAATTTTAGCAATTTTATCAAATTAGATTTCCGTAAAAAATTAAAACCCAATATATTTTCTTAAAGGATTGTAGAGAATTTGACTAGAACATAAATTACAAAAAATTAAAAACGCGTTTTTAACTTTATCGAGGATAGACTTTCCTATTTTCGGAAAATTCTCAGCATAACTCATTTACAACTCAAGAATGCCTTTTTCGATCAGTTTCAAATTTTCAACCCTCTGGTGTACTGTTTCAAGGGCAAGAATCACTGAGCTATTTGTATGCGTTTCCGCCTTGTGGGAAATGGTACATAGGACATTTACAGGATTTGTTTCCAAGTGATAACTGGAGGAGAAGAACCTATTATAGGCCTCACAATTTCAACAGTCGTACATCCTACTTAGAAAAGGATTATTGAGGTTTATGGTGTCGGCGCCATGTTGACACTTTTACTCTTGAGATATCATTGTATTGTCTTTTTCAATTCGTTAGTTTGCCTTGTTAGTAACTGAATCTGTCTCCCGTTCCGTATGTGCTATGTGACCCCTCCCGGTTTAGCGCATACCAAAATAAAACCACAGTGAATAGCATCAATCTTTAATGGCCGATTCATTTTACGAAATGAATGAAAATTTCTTGGCTTTAGACTGTGTAGTTGCACATTTAGATGGATTCTGTCCACTAATTGGAGAATGTCTCTTCTGATCGGCTTCAAACTTTTAGTGCTGGTATTTTATTATCAATGGAAGTTTTGCCTTGAACTTAGTTTAAGTTTATATTTTTTCCAATTTTATTATCATTTTTTTTTTTGTGAAATAACTGGAATATATCTCTCTTGATCAGAAATAAATCACAGTGCTTCATTAATTGGGTTATACCTGGGGAATACCTGGAGGGGTTTCAGGGGTCAACGCCCCCGCTGCCCGGTCTGAGACCAGGCCTCGTTACCCTGTAGAAAATATCCACATAATGCTCACTTACTTTCACTTATGTTGCTCCCAATTTGCCAGTTTTTTTTTTATATTAAAGAAATTTGTTTAAATTCAAATAATGATTTTTCACGCGATAATGTCCGAGCATCATCCAATTACTGTCACCTTTCTACTCTCATAACTTAATATTGCAAATTTTCAGCGGCTTTAAATTTTATACGCTCCTGTATTTCAGGACATTCGTCTACTTAGATAACCCGCACACGGAGACAAATTTATGGCAACGTTTCGGTCCGAGTTAGACCATTAACTAGTCACTGACTAGTTAATTGGTTCATTGACTAGTAGCGTTCTACCGGAGATTCATCTCTGAGATAACAACAGAATTCCTTTTCACTTTGGTTTCCATCCTTGTGTTTCTTAGCGGAATGTGTAAATTAGTTTAAGGTTGTGTAATATGTTACTTTTTATTTAAAAAAAACTTGGGAGATTAGTGCCCATTTGATAACTTGTGAATACCGACTAAGATTCTCTTCACATCTTGAACAGTAATACCTACGATCTGCCACACGCTGCACTAATCTTTTAGCGTGTATTGACACACAAGGGAATGTGGTTATGCAGTACGGGAGATCTTTTCCAGATGGCGCAGTGACCACATTACTTCCAGTAAGTACATCGTTTTGAAACACATGAGACTTGATAAGGTGAAATGTAGCTATTCTGAATATGTTTTGTTTGCGTCTTTCCTGAGTTTAAAGTTAAAATTGTGCCTGCCCATTGCTTGTGGCTTGGTTGGTAGCCTGGGTGCTTGTGGCTTGGTTGGTAGTCTGGGTGCTTGTGGCTTGGTTGGTAGCCTGGGTGCTTTTGGCTTGGTTGGTAGCCTGGGTGCTTTTGGCTTGGTTGGTAGCCTGGGTGCTTGTGGCTTGGTTGGTAGCCTGGGTGCTTCTGGCTTGGTTGGTAGCCTGGGTGCTTGTGGCTTGGTTGGTAGCCTGGGTGCTTGTGGCTTGGTTGGTAGTCTGGGTGCTTTTGGCTTGGTTGGTAGCCTGGGTGCTTGTGGCTTGGTTGGTAGTCTGGGTGCTTGTGGCTTGGTTGGTAGCCTGGGTGCTTGTGGCTTGGTTGGTAGCCTGGGTGCTTGTGGCTTGGTTGGTAGCCTGGGTGCTTGTGGCTTGGTTGGTAGCCTGGGTGCTTTTGGCTTGGTTGGTAGCCTGGGTGCTTGTGGCTTGGTTGGTAGTCTGGGTGCTTGTGGCTTGGTTGGTAGCCTGGGTGCTTGTGGCTTGGTTGGTAGCCTGGGTGCTTGTGGCTTGGTTGGTAGCCTGGGTGCTTGTGGCTTGGTTGGTAGCCTGGGTGCTTGTGGCTTGGTTGGTAGTCTGGGTGCTTGTGGCTTGGTTGGTAGCCTGGGTGCTTTTGGCTTGGTTGGTAGCCTGGGTGCTTGTGGCTTGGTTGGTAGTCTGGGTGCTTGTGGCTTGGTTGGTAGCCTGTGTGCTTCTGGCTTGGTTGGTAGTCTGGGTGCTTGTGGCTTGGTTGGTAGCCTGGGTGCTTGTGGCTTGGTTGGTAGCCTGGGTGCTTGTGGCTTGGTTGGTAGCCTGGGTGCTTCTGGCTTGGTTGGTAGCCTGGGTGCTTGTGGCTTGGTTGGTAGCCTGGGTGCTTGTGGCTTGGTTGGTAGCCTGGGTGCTTGTGACTTGGTTGGTAGCCTGGGTGCTTGTGGCTTGGTTGGTAGCCTGGGTGCTTTTGGCTTGGTTGGTAGCCTGGGTGCTTGTGGCTTGGTTGGTAGCCTGGGTGCTTGTGGCTTGGTTGGTAGCCTGGGTGCTTGTGGCTTGGTTGGTAGCCTGGGTGCTTGTGGCTTGGTTGGTAGTCTGGGTGCTTGTGGCTTGGTTGGCAGCCTGGGTGCTTGTGGCTTGGTTGGTAGCCTGGGTGCTTGTGGCTTGGTTGGTAGCCTGGGTGCTTGTGGCTTGGTTGGTAGCCTGGGTGCTTGTGGCTTGGTTGGTAGCCTGGGTGCTTGTGGCTTGGTTGGAAGCCTGGGTGCTTGTGGCTTGGTTGGTAGTCTGGGTGCTTGTGGCTTGGTTGGCAGCCTGGGTGCTTGTGGCTTGGTTGGTAGCCTGGGTGCTTGTGGCTTGGTTGGTAGCCTGGGTGCTTGTGGCTTGGTTGGTAGCCTGGGTGCTTGTGGCTTGGTTGGTAGCCTGGGTGCTTCTGGCTTGGTTGGTAGTCTGGGTGCTTGTAGCTTGGTTGGCAGCCTGGGTGCTTGTGGCTTGGTTGGTAGCCTGGGTGCTTGTGGCTTGGTTGGCAGCCTGGGTGCTTGTGGCTTGGTTGGTAGCCTGGGTGCTTCTGGCTTGGTTGGTAGTCTGGGTGCTTGTGGCTTGGTTGGTAGCCTGGGTGCTTCTGGCTTGGTTGGTAGTCTGGGTGCTTGTGGCTTGGTTGGCAGCCTGGGTGCTTGTGGCTTCGTTGGTAGCCTGGGTGCTTGTGGCTTGGTTGGTAGCCTGGGTGCTTGTGGCTTGGTTGGTAGCCTGGGTGCTTCTGGCTTGGTTGGTAGTCTGGGTGCTTGTGGCTTGGTTGGCAGCCTGGGTGCTTGTGGCTTGGTTGGTAGCCTGGGTGCTTGTGGCTTGGTTGGTAGTCTGGGTGCTTGTGGCTTGGTTGGTAGCCTGGGTGCTTGTGGCTTGGTTGGTAGCCTGGGTGCTTGTGGCTTGGTTGGTAGTCTGGGTGCTTGTGGCTTGGTTGGCAGCCTGGGTGCTTGTGGCTTGGTTGGTAGCCTGGGTGCTTGTGGCTTGGTTGGTAGCCTGGGTGCTTGTGGCTTGGTTGGTAGCCTGGGTGCTTGTGGCTTGGTTGGTAGCCTGGGTGCTTGTGGCTTGGTTGGTAGTCTGGGTGCTTGTGGCTTGGTTGGCAGCCTGGGTGCTTGTGGCTTGGTTGGTAGCCTGGGTGCTTGTGGCTTGGTTGGTAGCCTGGGTGCTTGTGGCTTGGTAGCCTGGGTGCTTGTGGCTTGGTTGGTAGCCTGGGTGCTTCTGGCTTGGTTGGTAGTCTGGGTGCTTGTGGCTTGGTTGGCAGCCTGGGTGCTTGTGGCTTGGTTGGTAGCCTGGGTGCTTGTGGCTTGGTTGGTAGCCTGGGTGCTTGTGGCTTGGTTGGTAGCCTGGGTGCTTCTGGCTTGGTTGGTAGTCTGGGTGCTTGTGGCTTGGTTGGTAGCCTGGGTGCTTCTGGCTTGGTTGGTAGTCTGGGTGCTTGTGGCTTGGTTGGTAGCCTGGGTGCTTCTGGCTTGGTTGGTAGTCTGGGTGCTTGTGGCTTGGTTGGCAGCCTGGGTGCTTGTGGCTTGGTTGGTAGCCTGGGTGCTTGTGGCTTGGTTGGTAGCCTGGGTGCTTGTGGCTTGGTTGGTAGCCTGGGTGCTTCTGGCTTGGTTGGTAGTATGGGTGCTTGTGGCTTGGTTGGCAGCCTGGGTGCTTGTGGCTTGGTTGGTAGCCTGGGTGCTTGTGGCTTGGTTGGTAGTCTGGGTGCTTGTGGCTTGGTTGGTAGCCTGGGTGCTTGTGGCTTGGTTGGTAGCCTGGGTGCTTGTGGCTTGGTTGGTAGTCTGGGTGCTTGTGGCTTGGTTGGCAGCCTGGGTGCTTGTGGCTTGGTTGGTAGCCTGGGTGCTTGTGGCTTGGTTGGTAGCCTGGGTGCTTGTGGCTTGGTTGGTAGCCTGGGTGCTTGTGGCTTGGTTGGTAGCCTGGGTGCTTGTGGCTTGGTTGGTAGCCTGGGTGCTTGTGGCTTGGTTGGTAGCCTGGGTGCTTGTGGCTTGGTTGGTAGCGTGGGTGATTGTGGCTTGGTTGGTAGCCTGGGTGCTTTTGGCTTGGTTGGTAACCTGGGTGCTTGTGGCTTGGTTGGTAGCCTGGGTGCTTGTGGCTTGGTTGGTAGCCTGGGTGCTTGTGGCTTGGTTGGTAGCCTGGGTGCTTGTGGCTTGGTTGGTAGCCTGGGTGCTTGTGGCTTGGTTGGTAGCCTGGGTGCTTGTGGCTTGGTTGGTAGCCTGGGTGCTTGTGGCTTGGTTGGTAGCCTGGGTGCTTTTGGCTTGGTTGGTAGCCTGGGTGCTTGTGGCTTGGTTGGTAGTCTGGGTGCTTGTGGCTTGGTTGGTAGCCTGTGTGCTTCTGGCTTGGTTGGTAGTCTGGGTGCTTGTGGCTTGGTTGGTAGCCTGGGTGCTTGTAGCTTGGTTGGTAGCCTGGGTGCTTGTGGCTTGGTTGGTAGCCTGGGTGCTTCTGGCTTGGTTGGTAGCCTGGGTGCTTGTGGCTTGGTTGGTAGCCTGGGTGCTTGTGGCTTGGTTGGTAGCCTGGGTGCTTGTGGCTTGGTTGGTAGCCTGGGTGCTTGTGGCTTGGTTGGTAGCCTGGGTGCTTTTGGCTTGGTTGGTAGCCTGGGTGCTTGTGGCTTGGTTGGTAGCCTGGGTGCTTGTGGCTTGGTTGGTAGCCTGGGTGCTTGTGGCTTGGTTGGTAGCCTGGGTGCTTGTGGCTTGGTTGGTAGTCTGGGTGCTTGTGGCTTGGTTGGCAGCCTGGGTGCTTGTGGCTTGGTTGGTAGCCTGGGTGCTTCTGGCTTGGTTGGTAGTCTGGGTGCTTGTGGCTTGGTTGGTAGCCTGGGTGCTTCTGGCTTGGTTGGTAGTCTGGGTGCTTGTGGCTTGGTTGGCAGCCTGGGTGCTTGTGGCTTGGTTGGTAGCCTGGGTGCTTGTGGCTTGGTTGGTAGCCTGGGTGCTTGTGGCTTGGTTGGTAGCCTGGGTGCTTCTGGCTTGGTTGGTAGTCTGGGTGCTTGTGGCTTGGTTGGCAGCCTGGGTGCTTGTGGCTTGGTTGGTAGCCTGGGTGCTTGTGGCTTGGTTGGTAGCCTGGGTGCTTGTGGCTTGGTTGGTAGCCTGGGTGCTTGTGGCTTGGTTGGTAGCCTGGGTGCTTCTGGCTTGGTTGGTAGTCTGGGTGCTTGTGGCTTGGTTGGCAGCCTGGGTGCTTGTGGCTTGGTTGGTAGCCTGGGTGCTTGTGGCTTGGTTGGTAGCCTGGGTGCTTGTGGCTTGGTTGGCAGCCTGGGTGCTTGTGGCTTGGTTGGTAGTCTGGGTGCTTGTGGCTTGGTTGGTAGCCTGTGTGCTTCTGGCTTGGTTGGTAGTCTGGGTGCTTGTGGCTTGGTTGGTAGCCTGGGTGCTTGTGGCTTGGTTGGTAGCCTGGGTGCTTGTGGCTTGGTTGGTAGCCTGGGTGCTTGTGGCTTGGTTGGCAGCCTGGGTGCTTGTGGCTTGGTTGGTAGTCTGGGTGCTTGTGGCTTGGTTGGTAGCCTGTGTGCTTCTGGCTTGGTTGGTAGTCTGGGTGCTTGTGGCTTGGTTGGTAGCCTGGGTGCTTGTGGCTTGGTTGGTAGCCTGGGTGCTTGTGGCTTGGTTGGTAGCCTGGGTGCTTCTGGCTTGGTTGGTAGCCTGGGTGCTTCTGGCTTGGTTGGTAGCCTGGGTGCTTGTGGCTTGGTTGGTAGCCTGGGTGCTTGTGGCTTGGTTGGTAGCCTGGGTGCTTGTGGCTTGGTTGGTAGCCTGGGTGCTTGTGGCTTGGTTGGTAGCCTGGGTGCTTGTGGCTTGGTTGGTAGCCTGGGTGCTTCTGGCTTGGTTGGTAGCCTGGGTGCTTCTGGCTTGGTTGGTAGCCTGGGTGCTTGTGGCTTGGTTGGTAGCCTGGGTGCTTGTGGCTTGGTTGGTAGCCTGGGTGCTTGTGGCTTGGTTGGTAGCCTGGGTGCTTGTGGCTTGGTTGGTAGCCTGGGTGCTTTTGGCTTGGTTGGTAGCCTGGGTGCTTGTGGCTTGGTTGGTAGCCTGGGTGCTTGTGGCTTGGTTGGTAGCCTGGGTGCTTCTGGCTTGGTTGGTAGCCTGGGTGCTTCTGGCTTGGTTGGTAGCCTGGGTGCTTCTGGCTTGGTTGGTAGCCTGGGTGCTTCTGGCTTGGTTGGTAGCCTGGGTGCTTCTGGCTTGGTTGGTAGCCTGGGTACTCGCGGCTTGGTTGGTAGCCTGGGTGCTTCTGGCTTGGTTGGTAGCCTGGGTGCTTCTGGCTTGGTTGGTAGCCTGGGTGCTTCTGGCTTGGTTGGTAGCCTGGGTACTCGCGGCTTGGTTGGTAGCCTGGGTGCTTCTGGCTTGGTTGGTAGCCTGGGTGCTTGTGGCTTGGTTGGTAGCCTGGGTGCTTCTGGCTTGGTTGGTAGCCTGGGTGCTTTTGGCTTGGTTGGTAGCCTGGGTGCTTCTGGCTTGGTTGGTAGCCTGGGTACTCGCGGCTTGGTTGGTAGCCTGGGTGCTTCTGGCTTGGTTGGTAGCCTGGGTACTCGCGGCTTGGTTGGTAGCCTGGGTGCTTCTGGCTTGGTTGGTAGCCTGGGTGCTTTTGGCTTGGTTGGTAGCCTGGGTGCTTCTGGCTTGGTTGGTAGCCTGGGTGCTTTTGGCTTGGTTGGTAGCCTGGGTGCTTGTGGCTTGGTTGGTAGCTTGGGTGCTTGTGGCTTGGTTGGTAGCCTGGGTGCTTGTGGCTTGGTTGGTAGCCTGGGTGCTTTTAGCTTGGTTGGTAGCCTGGGTGCTTCTGGCTTGGTTGGTAGCCTGGGTGCTTGTGGCTTGGTTGGTAGCCTGGGTGCTTCTGGCTTGGTTGGTAGCCTGGGTGCTTCTGGCTTGGTTGGTAGCCTAGGTGCTTCTGGCTTGGTTGGTAGCCTGGGTGCTTGTGGCTTGGTTGGTAGCCTGGGTGCTTCTGGCTTGGTTGGTAGCTTGGGTGCTTTTGGCTTGGTTGGTAGCCTGGGTGCTTCTGGCTTGGTTGGTAGCCTGGGTGCTTTTGGCTTGGTTGGTAGCCTGGGTGCTTCTGGCTTGGTTGGTAGCCTGGGTGCTTCTGGCTTGGTTGGTAGCCTGGGTGCTTCTGACTTGGTTGGTAGCCTGGGTACTCACGGCTTGGTTGGTAGCCTGGGTGCTTCTGGCTTGGTTGGTAGCCTGGGTGCTTGTGGCTTGGTTGGTAGCCTGGGTGCTTGTGGCTTGGTTGGTAGCCTGGGTGCTTCTGGCTTGGTTGGTAGCCTGGGTGCTTCTGGCTTGGTTGGTAGCCTGGGTGCTTCTGGCTTGGTTGGTAGCCTGGGTACTCACGGCTTGGTTGGTAGCCTGGGTGCTTCTGGGTTGGTTGGTAGCCTGGGTGCTTGTGGCTTGGTTGGTAGCCTGGGTACTCGCGGCTTGGTTGGTAGCCTGGGTGCTTCTGGCTTGGTTGGTAGCCTGGGTGCTTCGTGCTTGGTTGGTAGCCTGGGTACTCACGGCTTGGTTGGTAGCCTGGGTGCTTCTGGCTTGGTTGGTAGCCTGGGTGCTTGTGGCTTGATTGGTAGCTTGGGTACTCGCGGCTTGGTTGGTAGCCTGGGTGCTTCTGGCTTGGTTGGTAGCCTGGGTACTCGCGGCTTGGTTGGTAGCCTGGGTGCTTGTGGCTTGGTTGGTAGCCTGGGTGCTTCTGGCTTGGTTGGTAGCCTGGGTGCTTCTGGCTTGGTTGGTAGCCTGGGTACTCGCGGCTTGGTTGGTAGCCTGGGTGCTTGTGGCTTGGTTGGTAGCCTGGGTGTTTCTGGCTTGGTTGGTAGCCTGGGTGCTTCTGGCTTGGTTGGTAGCCTGGGTGCTTCTGGCTTGGTTGGTAGCCTGGGTGCTTGTGGCTTGGTTGGTAGCCTGGGTGCTTCTGGCTTGGTTGGTAGCCTGGGTGCTTCTGGCTTGGTTGGTAGCCTGGGTACTCGCGGCTTGGTTGGTAGCCTGGGTGCTTCTGGCTTGGTTGGTAGCCTGGGTACTCGCGGCTTGGTTGGTAGCCTGGGTGCTTTTGGCTTGGTTGGTAGCCAGGGTGCTTCTGGCTTGGTTGGTAGCCTGGGTGCTTGTGGCTTGGTTGGTAGCCTGGGTACTTGTGGTATGGTTTGTAGCCTGGGTACCCGTGGTTTGGTAGATAGCATCCTCATCTCACACACTGAAGGACAGATGATCACTCCCAGGCACGGCAGAAACGTTGAAGATGTTTTCTTCCATAAAATGGCCAAATCTGAACCAAAATTTCTGAATTTCACACACCGCTGTCGTCGAATTTTTAAGCAATTTTTTTTATTAGCAGCCACACCTCTGAGGGTTCTGGAAGTTATCTGAACCATTTCAGGATGCTAGGAATGAGTTTAATAATAGTTATAGGTCATGAGAACATATCAATTGTTCCAAGAATTTGGTCCTCGTTATCGTACACATGTGTTGAACTGAAGCCGTTTAGATGTGGTGTCCTTCAGCTATGAGTGACGTAAAACTGAAAAATAATGAGGAAGAAAAATTAGCAACCTTTTTAAGGCATCCCTTCGAGGATACAAAACTATCACAATGCAAGTGCCACCATACTATCTTAACACATAATGTCTCTGGAGTATTATCTACGATTAGATATATGTAATTAGATATGTTTTGTTATCCAAGCTCCTTGTCCTTCCCTCCTCTCCCATAATCCCCTCTTTCATCTATCCATATTTAGATGTACTGTATTAAGATCCAAATTCCCCTCTCCCCCTCTTTCCTGTCTATGTAAAATTTATATTGCCACTCTCTGGGATGATGGAGTTTACTTGGAGTCAGTTCAGAATTTCAGCGCCCCTTGGCCTGGCTCCAAACCAGGTATCCGGGTTGCTGGCCTGATCGATCAGGCTGTTACTGCCCACTGCTCGTAGTCCAACGTATGCATCACAACCCAGTTCTGACTGTCGAATTTCCTCTCGATGAAGGTTTTGGGTTTGTTAGTAATCCCCTTTATGCATGAAGCGGGGGCGTTAAGAGTCATGTTCCCTTTACACTTATTGCATTTTTTCCTCAGCGTACTTATTGCTCCACTGCTTTTCATTTTATGTATCCTGCACCGTCTGCCACTCCTGTGCTCATAAGTAGTAATTTCGGTGTGCAGGTTTGGGACTAATACTTTCAGTATCTTCTAGGTGTAAATATTATGTATTTTTTTGCCTATGTTCCAAGGAGTACAGCTTAAGTGACTTCAAGTGCTCCCAGTAATTAAGGTGCTTGACTGAGTTTATATGAGCTGTGAAGGTTCTTTGTATATTTTCAGCTCAGGATAAGTGAATTCTTTAAACACAATTCGAAAAGCTTTTCCACTGGACCTAATCGCATTGCCAAACTCAGCATAGTATCTGATGTTAATTTCCTTGTTCGTGAGCAGATTTCTCTCACCTTTAATGTTCAAAGTCGCGAATTCACAGCGTCCTTACTGGTCGTATATCAGATTAAATTCTCTGGCGGCCTCCTCGCGGGATTCACGTCAATATAGTGCTTGACCCACATCTCTGGCATGTCCAGCTTGACCACTTACTCATTTAATTCTGGGTTTACCAATTCAGTCCTGAAATTTTCCATACCGTACTCGAGTATGATAAATAAGAATGAGATTTGCAGAACAGAACCTTTCATGATAACATTTCCAAGCAATCGGGGACTGGTGATGCCAAGTTATTCATTATGAGGCTCGAAACCACAGATCTATTGTCACAGAAAAGTGTAAGTATGTCAGAGGATGTTTAAACACACCTAGACTCCGGTCATTCTGTGATGAGTGCTAGTTGAGTAGTAGTTCTTTCTCAGATAATGCTCTTTCTGGAAAGCGACTACTTGACCAAGCTTATGTCTCTCTTACGAGTGTCACAAACCGTATGTAGGACACTTATGTAGGGGTTGGTGCAGTAACTTGAGCATCAGATGTTGTCTCTTATCCTCGATGGTGACAATGTCATTGTCGAAGGTCACTCATTCAAGACCAAGGAATTGTTCGTAGAGCCATCTGAGAATGTTCTAAATGTCAAGATAATCCCCCTTCGTTGGACACAGTATTTGAGTAAAGACAAACAACAACCTTGTGGATCTTTCTTACACGCGACATCCTGCTTGGGTAGGGGACGATGTCCCTCAGGACCAGAGGGTCACTATTGTATCTCCTTTCATTTGGACCGTCCATAAAGAAAGAGTATCCTAGTCACTTAAAAATAAGTTACTACTCATGCATTTCTTAAATTTCCCAATTTTAGGAAGCCTTTCATTCTGAGAGCATACACCATTGTCACCGGTTTATGCAAGACCTTGTTCAAAAGACAGGTAACAAGGAACATCCAATTGCATTTCTCAGTAAAGTCTTGACTATGGCTGAGAAAATTACACATTATCAGAGCAAAAAGCAGTACCTTCGTATTAGATTTAAAACATTTCCATGACATTATCTGCCAGTACCCAGATCATTCGCCGTTTATCCCTTTCTTCAAAGCAAGCAACTTACAGGTAGGTGAGATGAGCGTTGACCATTCAGGCTGTAGCAGAGTGTACTTGCTGATGCTTTGTCCTATCATGTAGCTGCAACTGTAGCTGATCCTCCTTTCAGTGAAGAGGAAGTCAAAAGAGTTCTAAGACCAGATAAGATCTGGTCTGATGTAATTAGGTTCCTGACCAAGGAAGATAAATTCTTGTTAATGAAGTCTCATTACTAATAAGCGTCTAAGTCACGTGTCAAGATTTGCTGTACTAAGTAGCTAGACTTTATACTTCCCTAGCCACGTAGTATATCAGTAATTTCTAAACTCTGTATGTAATAGTAAATTTTTTCTCTCGCTAGTATGAGCTAGCACCTATTGCAGATAATACGTCAGAGATACTAACCATATTTTGTTAAAGAACGTATTATTTGTAGATATACTATGCAAGGATCTACTGAAACAGATAATGGAAGTGAATTTTGTAATGCAGTACTGGAGAGGTTATGTAGCCTTTGTGTCCTAAGAGTAACTGTTGATCCAAATGGTTTTACTTGGGATTAAACAACTTCTAAGAACATAAGAAAGAACACTGCAACAGGCCTACTGACCCCTGGGGAGCAGGTCCATGTCCCCCCGGATAAGCCAAATGACACCCCCCCCGGATTAGCCTAATGACCCACCCAGTCTGGTCACCTCCACTCAAGGATGGAGCACGGCACCAGACCCAGCAGTACAAGCTAGTCAGGTCCAACTCACACCCACCCACACCCACTCATGTATTTATCTAACCTATTTATAAAACTACACAACGTTTTAGCCTGAATAACTGTACTCGGGAGTTTGTTCCACTCATCCACGACTCTTACCAAACCAGTGCTTTCCTATATCCTTCCTGAATCTGAATTTTTCCAACTTGAAACCATTGCTGCGAGTCCTGTCTGGCTGGAAATTTTCAGCACGCTATTTACATCCCCTTTATTTATTCCTGTTTTCCATTTATACACCTCGATTATATCCCCCCTAATTCTACGCCTTTCGAGAGAGTGCAGATTCAAGGCTTTCCGTCTATCCTCATAGGGAAGTATTCTGATACATGGGATCATCTCTGTCATCCTCCTCTGTACGTTTTCCAGAGCATTTATATCCATTCTGTAATACGGTGACCAGAACTGAGCAGCATAGTCTAAATGAGGCCTAACCAAGGATATATAGAGTTGAAGAACAACCTGAGGACTTCTATTATTTATACTTCCAGATATGAAGCCAAGAATTCTGTTAGCTTTATTGCGAACACTAATGCACTGTTGTCTAGGTTTTAGATTACTGCTAACCAGAACTCCTAAATCCCTCTCGCAATCAGTAGTATTAAGATCTACATTATTTAGTTTATATGTGGCATGGTTATTTAATTGTCCAACATTTAGAACTTTGCATTTGTCAATATTAAACTGCATCTGCCACTTCTCCGACCATTGCATCAGTCTGTTCAAATCATCCTCGAGCGCTCTAGTGTCCTCATTAGAATGAATTGGACGGCCTATTTTGGTGTCATCAGCAAATTTGCTTATGTCACTATTTATTCCCTCATCTATGTAGTTTATGTGAATTGTGAACAACAACGGGCCCAACACTGACCCCTGAGGAACACCGCTTGTGACGTGCTCCATTCTGATTTCTCCCCATTTATGCAAACTCTCTGCTGCCTATTTGTCAGCCATGCCTCTACCCAGGAAAAAACTTCTCCTCCTATTCCGTGTGCCTTAAGTTTCCTCAATAGCCTCTGATGTGGAACTCTATCGAAAGCCTTACTGAAGTCCATATACTCAATATCATATTCATTACCATGATCTGCCTCCTCAAACACCTTAGTGAAAAAAAATAGTAAATCCGTAAGACAGGAACGCCCCTTAATCAATCTGTGCCTATCAAAATGGCTACGAATTGCTTCGGCAATTATTGATTCCATAAATTTTCCCACTATGGAGGTAAGGCTTATTGGTCTATAGTTCGAAGCCAAGGACCTGTCACCTGCCTTGTAAATAGGTATTACATTTGCCATTTTCCACTTATCAGGCACTATGCCTGTTTGTAGTGATATATTAAAAAGATTAGCCAAAGGTATGCTAAGTTCCTCTTTACATTCCTTTAACACCCTTGCAAACAGTTCATCAGGGCCTGGGGATTTATTAGGTTTTAGTTTCTCTATTTGTCTGAGGACCATGTCACTAGTTACCGCAATCGTACATAGTTTATTATCCTGTTCTACATAATCTATTATTTCAGGAATATCGCTAGTATTTTCCTGGGTGAAAACTGAAAGAAAGTAGGTATTGAGAATTTCACACATATCCTTATCACTGTCAGTGATCTGACCAGAGTTACTCTTAAGTTGGCCAATCTTGTTCCTAATCTTACTTCTGTATACCTGAAAGAACCCTTTTGGGTTAGTCTTTGAAACCCTTGCGACCTTAGCCTCATAATCCCATTTTGCTTTTCTTATTCCTTTCTTTATATCTCTCTTTAATTGAATATATTGATTTCTTAAATGCGCACCCCCTATTTTGATACGCCTATATATGCCTCTCTTTTGATCAATGAGATGTTTTGACGTATAGTTTGCCATTAACTCTGTATACATTGTCTTCATAGGTGAACTGCCATATCTCGCTCTGTTTAATGCAGACAAAAACCTTCCCTATGAGCTGTATTCCCTTTCAACACCTAGCTCTAACGATGACTGTATTGTGTATCGAAGACATTGTTCAAAGCATTTTTTGGAGAGTAAAAAAGAAACTCCAAAAATCGACAGCAGGAACCATTCGAGCCAAGAATTTTCTTGCAAGCCCAGATATTATCAGACCAGGTTCAAGAGTAATTTTGATGAACAGCTGACTGACTAATGCAGCTTAAAGCTCCTGGATGTTACCAGCTCAAGCTCCTGGATGTTACCAGCTCAAGCTCCTGGACGTTACCAGCTCAAGCTCCTGGATGTTACCAGCTCAAGCTCCTGGACGTTACCAGCTCAAGCTCCTGGACGTTACCAGCTCAAGCTCCTGGATGTTACCAGCTCAAGCTCCTGGATGTTACCAGCTCAAGCTCCTGGACGTTACCAGCTCAAGCTCCTGGATGTTACCAACTCAAGCTCCTGGATGTTACCCTTTGCAGTTCAGAATAGTGTTCACCCTTACCATCTTTGATATACGTTTGAAGAGTTTCGAAAGTTTCTTTACTCTCTGAGCCCGGCCATGGGTCAGGCTCGTCTGGTGCTTGCCTCGTCAACCAGGCTGTTGCTGCTGGAGGCCCGTTGCATGGTTGATCTGGCACCACGATATAGATGCCACAACCAAATTTCCAAGTGTTCATTCAGAAGCGCACTCTACGTACGTCAACAATGTGTTGTCAGATTTGGATTTAAATATGAATACATTATATATGTAGTCGTTGTGGAGGTTAATTTAACAAAATTGTGATATTTTGTGCTTCGTGCTTGTATAGTTGAGTTGTTGCGACATCAAAGTGAGAAACGGTAAGACTATTTTAGATATGCAATCATTTATGACTTTTACAACAAATCTCTCATTGTTTGTTCTTATTTGTAGTTATGTAGTGTTTGTCAAGTGTTGCAGCAATGTCTGATTAAATATTACTTATTTTGTACTACAAGACTCAAGAAATCGTAATGACACGATTGCAAACATTTCGATTTCTTAAGTCATGTTGACGGCAGTGAAGGGACTTGAGCTAGAGTTCGTCACGGCCACGCTAGCTGAAGATTCGTCTGTAAAAACTTGCATTTGTGGTCACAGAGGTGCCTGTGCTAACCTTCCTATGGTGTAGAAATATACCTAGTTGGACGAATCTTATTGTGGCTAGCTGGTCTAATGGCTAACGTGACGGGCTGGAGTTTTGAGACTCTCTGACCGCGGGTTCAATCCCAGCCGGGGGTATGGTTTGTACTACAAAATATAAATATTGCTTAGTGTAGTAAATGTTCATATATTTTGCTACTATTTCTGTGGAGAAATTTTCTCCAGGAGAGGGGTATCAGCCCCCCTTTAGCCCCTTTCAGTCCTGAGGGGCCCAGCCCTCTCAGAAGGTGTGGAGAAATTTTCTCCAGGAGGGGGGTATCAGCCCCTTTCAGCCCTGAGGGGCTCAGTCCTCTCAGAAGGAACAAGCATCTTGTTTACTGCTACAGCAAGTAATTGATCCCAGATGCAGTACAAATATGTGACGTGGTCAAGCGACCGCCGCTCCTTGCAAGACTCCAGTGTTGCAATGTGTAGTTTAAGAGACAGTCCATCTCTTACCTTAGCAGGACAATTAAGGAAAATCCTGCTCTCACTTTATTACCATGGTAAAAATAGTGTACATTGTTGTCTATGCTCAAGACAGCAAGAATCAAGCATTCTGCTTTGCTTGATGGAGGAAGTTTGGCGAGGAAGTTAGGTCAGCTTTTCCTTTATGTTCGAGGGGCACTGCATCGGCGTAGAACACTGTGAGGTCAGATTACTTTTCACACTACTGGGAGTCACACTGACGCCAGGATAACCAACAAAGAACACTGATCTGTGCGTTAGTGTGAACAAAGTGTCTCACAAAACACAATAAACACTTACAGAGAAGTGCGATCAGCTTCTTTAGTGACAAGATTGTGAACAATAAAGACAAATCTTGTGGAACATAGTGTACCAGTGTGTGTATTCCTCAGACTGTGGAAGACGTGGACATCCAAGGACACTTCAGCTTCTACCAAGTCACCGATATCTGTCGAGGGTGTAAAGAACACCATAGCTCACGCTACAAGAGCAAGGTAGGTTACAGATTTCTTGTAGTACGGGGGACTGCGCAGTTCTTGTGTCGCAAGGAGTTTGTAATCAACCTAAAGTCGGCAGTGAGGTGCGGACTTTTGAGTCCACACAAGTCGTCAGCAATCAGTGAATGAAATATGCTGACATAACACCCCCTAGGGGTAAATTATTAACATAATCTACTCTTTTACAGCCCGTTGTGAAGTGGATATGATAGCTTCTCAAGACCTCGTCTGCAGGGGCGGCTGTGTGGACGATAGCTGTCTTATCAGGTAAGTACTCCCTATACTCAGTCTTTAACCTTAGCTGGTAAACCATTTCTCAACAGAAGGGGCAAACATCTTGTTTACTGCTACAGCAAGTAATTGATTCCAGATGCAATACGGGTATGTGAAGTGGTCAAGCGACCGCCGCTCCTTGCAAGAGTCCAGTGTTGCAAAGTGTAATTATAAGAGACAGCCCATCTCTTACCTTAGTAGGACAATTAAGGAAAATCCTGCTCTCACTTTATTACCATGGTAAAGATAGTGTACATTGTTGTCTATGCTCAAGACAGCAAGAATCGAGCATTCTGCTTTGCTTGATGGAGGAAGTTTGGCGAGGAAGCAAAAAGTACTAGGTCAGCTTTTCCTTTATGTTCTAGGGGCACTGCATCGGCGTAGGAGGCTGTGAGGCAGATTACTTTTGACTCTACTGAGAGACACATTGACGTGCCGGGATAACCAACAGAGAACAATGTTCCGCGAGTTTTGCACAAAAGAATCTCAATAAACACTTACAGAGAAGTGTGATCAGCTTCTTTAGTGACATTGTGGTGTGAACAATTATTGATGAACAGTGTAACAACGAGTGTTGCAATCCAACAGAATGTAGTGCGACATTCTTCAAAGAACTGTATTCTTCAACCAACACATCGGATATCCGGGCCTAACTACGGGTCAGATACATATACCCAGGTAAGTGTTCTAACTCGGGATGTACTACTATTGACAGCGCAGTTAGTCACTTATCATAAACCCAGGTGATAAGCGGACCTTCGAGTCCACACAAGTAAGTGTCGTCAGCCATCAGTGTCTGATATATGCTGACATAATACCCCCTGGGGGTAATTTATAATCATACATAATATACTTTATTTCAGCCCGTTGAGAAGTGGTCAAGACAGCTTCTCAAGACCTCACCTGCAGGGGCGGCTGTGGGGGCGATAGCTGACTTATCAGATAAGTTTTCCCTATATTTAATCTCAAACCTTAACTGGTAAACCATTTCTCAACAATTTCTGACCTCAGCAAAGAGTAACCTGTCTGTGCAACAGATTATTGCCCTCGCTTTTAAGTGCTATCTTTTGTATACAGTTACGTCCAGAATGCGAAAAACTCTTGAACATAGAGCATTCTTTCTATTTCTCTTATTTAAGTACCGTCTATGAATTGTATAGAGCGCTCTTGCATTGCGTAAAATTAAAAATAACTGGTATTAACGTTTGTAGAGATACTCAACAGAAATTTATTGTATTTTTTGTTTCGGCTTCTCCATGTTCATTACATCATTCACTGAGCATTACCTGAGCTGTCAGCGACGGTTGGTCACAGTTATAACCTTCGCAGGGGATGGTGTCATGAGCTCTCTTGCACATCAGCGCGAGTGGAGGTGCTTGACTCCCTCCATTGTTTACGCTAGTCTGGTACCTCACCCTAAATGGGCAGGACAACCATGCAGACACTGAGGCTGTTTGCTCGCCAGTCATTACCATAACAAAGGCAAAGACGATAATGAACACTTCACGTTACTCCCCAAGATGACTTCTACTCTCCTGAATATACAGTTTATGTTACAGTCCATGATTTAGTTTCCATTACAGTTATTTTACAGATCATATTTAAATCCATGTTGCATTCCATATGTTAGTCTAAGTTACAGTCCATCTTACTGGCTATGTTACATTCCGTGTTACAGTCTGTTGCTACCCATATTACAGTCATTGTTAGACGTTGTTACAGTACCTTTTACAGTTCTTGCTACAGTCCATGTTTCACACTACATCAAGACATCTGGCTGCGCCAGATGTCAGTTGGTATTCCCGCAGACTGCCAGATGTCAGTTGGTATTCCCGCAGACAGCGCCAGATGTCAGCTGGGGTATTCACGCAGATTGCGCCAGATGTCAGCTGGGGTATTCACGCAGACAGCGCCAGATGTCAGCTGGGGTATTCACGCAGACAGCGCCAGATGTCAGCTGGGGTATTCACGCAGATTGCGCCAGATGTCAGCTGGGGTATTCACGCAGACAGCGCCAGATGTCAGCTGGGGTATTCACGCAGACAGCGCCAGATGTCAGCTGGGGTATTCACGCAGACAGCGCCAGATGTCAGCTGGGGTATTCACGCAGACAGCGCCAGATGTCAGCTGGGGTATTCACGCAGATTGCGCCAGATGTCAGCTGGGGTATTCACGCAGACTGCGCCTGATGTCAGCTGGGGTATTCACGCAGACTGCGCCAGATGTCAGCTGGGGTATTCACGCAGACTGCGCCAGATGTCAGCTGGGGTATTCACGCAGACTGCGCCAGATGTCAGCTGGGGTATTCACGCAGACTGCGCCAGATGTCAGCTGGGGTATTCACGCAGACTGCGCCAGATGTCAGCTGGGGTATTCACGCAGACTGCGCCAGATGTCAGCTGGGGTATTCACGCAGACTGCGCCAGATGTCAGCTGGGGTATTCACGCAGACTGCGCCAGATGTCAGCTGGGGTATTCACGCAGACTGCGCCAGATGTCAGCTGGGGTATTCACGCAGACTGAGGCCCATTTATTCAAACACGTTAAAGAGTGCAACAATGAAAAAATATATTTACAAAAACTAGGAATTTCTGATAAATTTGAAATGTGATATAGCTGTAACAATGTTGAATTAGACACTAGGCCTCCAGTATTTGCAGAACTCAAAAAGATATCAGCTTTTAATACCACTGAAGGTTGAACAGACACCAGGCCTATATGCTTAATTTATTTTCAAATATCACCGATTCAAGTAGAAGGAGGTTGAGTGAGAACTTGAAAAATAGGCTTACATTCATAATATCATTGGTGAAAAATTGCATTAGACTGAGTTATCAATTACCTAACAGTAGGCCTATATGCATAATTTATAAAATAAATAGGCTTATACCGGAGATGAATGATGCAGTAAACTCTTCTATTCTGCTTCTAGCTTCCCTCTCTTCTTTCCACTATATTTGGCTGCAAACCAGATTTACCAATATTTTTCGTAAGCTGAATCTAGTTCCGAATATTTTTCTTAAGACGAGGATAATATAGACAATAAGGACAAAGCAGAATATTCCTCATGTTCGTTCTCTTCCTTCCCATTTTATCTTCGTTGCTCTTTTCTCATTTTCCTTCTTTATTCCCTCTCTTCCCTTGTTCCTTCCTCATTCCTATGTCTTTCCTTCATTTTCCTTCTATCATTCTCTAGTTCCTCCCTTTCAATCTTCTATTTCCCATACTTCCTTCATTTCTTCTCTCTTACCTCTTCATCGTTCTTCTATCATGTCTGTTTCTCTACCTTCCACTTTCTTCAAATATTTTTTATCGTCATTTTAAGTTTCGCAAATAATTTCTTATCCAGAGATAATGTGGTCATTAGCGAGTTGCTCTCAGGTCCCGCTACTTCACTCACACTTTCTCAACAGTTTTCCTAAAAAAAGTGCTCCAGGCTGTACAAGCTTTAAGAGGGGAGAGAGAGAGAGAGAGAGAGGGAGAGAGAGAGAGAGAGAGAGAGAGAGAGAGAGAGAGAGAGAGAGAGAGAGAGAGAGAGAGAGAGAGAGAGAGAGAGAGAGAGAGAGAGCGAGAGAGAAAGAGAGAGAGAGAGAGAGAGAGAGAGAGAGAGAGAGAGAGAGAGAGAGAGAGAGAGAGAGAGAGAGAGAGAGAGAGAGAGAGAGAGAGAGAGAGAGAGGAGCTCTGAACCTAGCAAAAACACTTGGGTTAATTTGACTCCAAACTGACCATGAAGAACCATGTTGTAAATCTTGCAAACAAGGCAGCCAAGAAGCTTACAGCACTTCGCCGTATCTCGCATCTGCGTGACAGTAGGGGCTGCAAGATTCTGTACGAGACACATGTACGCTCACACCTTGAGTATGCTCCACTTTCTTGGTTTGCCTGCCCCCCCCCTCTCATCTGTGACTGCTTGACAGAGTAGAGAAAAGAGCAAGACGTCTCATCTCTCGCCTGGACCCATCCTGGACAGATCTGTCATTTTAGCAGAGCCTTCAACATAGGAGGGATGTGAGTGGCCTTACTGTTATATACAAGGCCAATATTGTCAAAGTACCACACTTAGCTCCACTTCGAGGACAGCGTGAAACAAGCTTTTATGCCACAAGACAGGCAGAAAGCAGCAACTTCACTCTGGCTGTACCCTTCTCCAGAACATCACTCCATCTGAGATCCTATATACCCAGGATGACTCGAGTATGGAACACATTCGTACAGCATAATGATGTCAACGAGATAAAGTCAGTTGATCAAATGAAAATGCTGGCCCACAGATGGCTCCAACTTCATCCTGTTCCCTACTTGTATGTCTCATAACAATAAAATTGCTTTCAAATGAGCTGATGTAGGTAACGGCTCTTAGCTTGCCAATAAAGTTAGGAATCCTTAACCTGTAAATAGCTTGTCAATAAAGCTAGGGATCCTTTAACCTTGTCAAACCCTGTGTAAGAGAGAGAGAGAGAGAGAGAGAGAGAGAGAGAGAGAGAGAGAGAGAGAGAGAGAGACAGAGAGAGACAGAGAGAGACAGAGAGAGACAGAGAGAGACAGAGAGAGACAGAGACAGAGAGAGAGAGAGGGAGGGAGGGAGGGAAAGAGAGAGAGAGAGAGAAGTGAAGTGTGAGGAAACAGACACGAGAGAGTAAAGCAAACTTTACATTAAGACTCGGTCAAGACAAGCATGAAAGAAAGGCACTCTGGAGGGAGATTTTTAAAAACAAAGACAAGACGAAAAGACAAAAGATAATTGGTGAGGAGAAGAAAAATGGAAATGGAAAGACAAAACGGAATTGTTGGGGGAAGTTGACCAAGTGTTTGAGAGGGAACCAGAAAATATTTCCTGCCGCCAGCAGAAGTTGATTGATGGTGTGGGCGGTGATGGTGGAGTGGGCGGTGATGGTGGAGTGGGCGGCGATGGTGGAGTGGGCGGAGAGGGTAGTGTGGGTGAAGGTGTTATGGGCGGCGAGGATGGTGTGGACAGTGAAGACGGTGTGGGCGGCAAGGATAGTGTGCATGGTGCTTCCTAGCAGGTGCTTCCAAGCCGGTGCTTCCTAGCAGGTGCTTCCAAGCCGGTGCTTCCTAGCAGGTGCTTCCAAGCCTGTGCTTCCTAGCAGGTGCTTCCAAGCCGGTGCTTCCTAGCAGGTGCTTCCAAGCCGGTGCTTCCTAGCCGGTGCTTCCTAGCCGGTGCTTCCTAGCCGGTGCTTCCTAGCCGGTGCTTCCAAGCAGGTCCTTCCTAGCAGGTCCTTCCTAGCAGGTCCTTCCTAGCCGGTGCTTCCTAGCAGGTGCTTCCTAGAAGGTGCTTCCTAGCAGGTGCTTCCAAGCAGGTACTTCTTAGCATCTGCTTCCTAGCACCTGCTTCCTAGGTGCTTCCTAGCAGGTGCTTCCTAGCAGGTGCTTCCCAGCAGGTGCTTCCAAGCAGGTGCTTCCTAGCAGGTGCTTCATAGCAGGTGCTTCCAAGCAGGTGCTTCCTAGCAGGTGCCTCCTAGCAGGTGCTTCCAAGCAGGTGCTTCCTAGCAGGTGCTTCCTCGCAGGTGCGTCCTAGCAGGTGCTTCATACCAGGTGCTTCCAAGCAGGTGCTTCCTAGCAGGTGCTTCCAAGCAGGTGCTTCCAAGCAGGTGCTTCCTAGCAGGTGCTTCCTAGCAGGTGCTTCCTAGTAGGTGCTTCCTAGCAGGCGCTTCCTAGCCGGTGCTTCCTAGCAGGTGCTTCCTAGCAGGTGCTTCTTAGAAGGTGCTTCCTAGCAGGTGCTTAGGATTACAAGGTTGACGTCAGCATTGCAGAAGTTGTCAGCGACGAGTCATTGATAACACGAAGGTTCAAGAGTTGTACGTCCAGTTGGCTGCACTGGACAGCAGCTTTGATCTGTTCTTGCTTCCTTCCCAGACAAGTTTGAGTCTTATTCTAAGAGTTTCTGTACTACTGATGTAACGATAACTATCTGATACAGTAACACCTTAGAATCACTGCACAAGGGATATAATCTACGTCTCCATTACTAACCATTGGCAGAACTCTTGGACATAACCTCTATCTACCAGTTGGTCCTGACAACCTGTTTCGTCTGGGCCCGATAGTTGAATCTTTCTTCGTATGTGCGATTTCCCATTTTTTTTGTAATGACCATTTATGTTCCCCACTAGTTTGCTCATGCAGTGGCCCTTCCAAAAATTTTCTAGGGGCTTATTTAGGAGCCCCGCTTCTCCTCTGGCTCCTTTAGTCTTATTAAAGTTAATGAACTGAACGTTAATGAACTGAACGCCTATCAAGGCTGAGGTATGGTATATAACCTCTGTACTGGATTAAAAGTCAATGCCTGGATTAAAGTCGCCTTAAAAAAGATAACCAGGTGGGGATGGTGGAGGAGGTGATAATAAAGGAGGTAACGATAATGGAGGAGGTGATAATAAAGGAGGTAAAGATAATGGAGTAGGCTGGGGATAGTTTAGGTGGGGATGGTGGGGAAGGTACGGAGGGTGAAGGTGGGGGGTATGGTGGTGAAGGTACGGATGGTAAAGGAGGTGGGGATGGTGGAGAAGGTACGGATGGTGAAGGAGGTGGGGATGGTGGAGAAGGTACGGATTGTGAAGGAGGTGGGGATGGTGGAGAAGGTACGGATTGTGAAGGAGGTGGGGATGGTGGAGAAGGTAAGGATTGTGAAGGAGGTGGGGATGGTGGAGAAGGTACTGATGGTGAAGGAGGTGGGGATGGTGGAGAAGGTACTGATGGTGAAGGAGGTGGGGATGGTAGAGAAGGTAGGGATGGTGAAGGAGGTGGGGATGGTGGAAAAGGTAGGAATGGTGAAGGAGGTGGAGATGGTGGAGAAGGTCCGGATGAAGGAGGTGGGGATGGTGGAGAAGGTACGGATGGTGAAGGAGGTGGGGATGGTGGAGAAGGTAGGGATGGTGAAGGAGGTGGGGATGGTGGAGAAGGTAGGGATGGTGAAGGAGGTGGGGATGGTGGAGAAGGTACGGATGGTGAAGGAGGTGGGGATGGTGGAGAAGGTAGGGATGGTGAAGGAGGTGGGGATGGTGGAGAAGGTACTGATGGTGAAGGAGGTGGGGATGGTGGAGAAGGTAGGGATGGTGAAGGAGATGGGGATGGTGGAGAAGGTAGGGATGGTGAAGGAGATGGGGATGGTGGAGAAGGTAGGGATGGTGAAGGAGATGGGGATGGTGGAGAAGGTAGGGATGGTGAAGGAGATGGGGATGGTGGAGAAGGTACTGATGGTGAAGGAGGTGGGGATGGTGGAGAAGGTAAGGATTGTGAAGGAGGTGGGGATGGTGGAGAAGGTACTGATGGTGAAGGAGGTGGGGATGGTGGAGAAGGTAGGAATGGTGAAGGAGGTGGAGGTGGTGGAGAAAGTAGGGATGGTGAAGGAGGTGGAGATGGTGGAGAAGGTAGGGATGGTGAAGGAGGTGGAGAAGGTAGGGATGGTGAAGGAGGTGGAGATGGTGGAGAAGGTAGGGATGGTGAAGGAGGTGGAGATGGTGGAGAAGGTAGGGATGGTGAAGGAGGTGGAGATGGTGGAGAAGGTAGGGATGGTGAAGGAGGTGGAGATGGTGGAGAAGGTAGGGATGGTGAAGGAGGTGGAGATGGTGGAGAGGTAGGGATGGTGAAGGGAGGTGGAGATGGTGGAGAAGGTAGGGATGGTGAAGGGAGGTGGAGAAGGTAGGGATGGTGAAGGAGGTGGGGATGGTGGAGAAGGTAGGAATGGTGAAGGAGGTGGGGATGGTGGAGAAGGTAGGGATGGTGAAGGAGGTGGGGATGGTGGAGAAGGTACTGATGGTGAAGGAGGTGGGGATGGTGGAGAAGGTACTGATGGTGAAGGAGGTGGGGATGGTGGAGAAGGTAAGGATTGTGAAGGAGGTGGGGATGGTGGAGAAGGTACTGATGGTGAAGGAGGTGGGGATGGTGGAGAAGGTAGGAATGGTGAAGGAGGTGGAGGTGGTGGAGAAAGTAGGGATGGTGAAGGAGGTGGAGATGGTGGAGAAGGTAGGGATGGTGAAGGAGGTGGAGAAGGTAGGGATGGTGAAGGAGGTGGAGATGGTGGAGAAGGTAGGGATGGTGAAGGAGGTGGAGATGGTGGAGAAGGTAGGGATGGTGAAGGAGGTGGAGATGGTGGAGAAGGTAGGGATGGTGAAGGAGGTGGAGAAGGTAGGGATGGTGAAGGAGGTGGAGATGGTGGAGAAGGTAGGGATGGTGAAGGAAGTGGGGATGGTGGAGAAGGTAGGAATGGTGAAGGAGGTGGAGGTGGTGGAGAAAGTAGGGATGGTGAAGGAGGTGGAGATGGTGGAGAAGGTAGGGATGGTGAAGGAGGTGGAGAAGGTAGGGATGGTGAAGGAGGTGGAGAAGGTAGGGATGGTGAAGGAGGTGGAGATGGTGGAGAAGGTAGGGATGGTGAAGGAGGTGGAGATGGTGGAGAAGGTAGGGATGGTGAAGGAGGTGGAGATGGTGGAGAAGGTAGGGATGGTGAAGGAGGTGGAGATGGTGGAGAAGGTAGGGATGGTGAAGGAGGTGGAGAAGGTAGGGATGGTGAAGGAGGTGGAGATGGTGGAGAAGTTAGGGATGGTGAAGGAGGTGGAGATGGTGGAGAAGGTAGGGATGGTGAAGGAGGTGGAGATGGTGGAGAAGGTAGGGATGGTGAAGGAGGTGGGGATGGTGGAGAAGGTAGGGATGGTGAAGGAGGTGGAGAAGGTAGGGATGGTGAAGGAGGTGGAGATGGTGGAGAAGGTAGGGATGGTGAAGGAGGTGGGGATGGTGGAGAAGGTAGGGATGGTGAAGGAGGTGGAGAAGGTAGGGATGGTGAAGGAGGTGGAGATGGTGGAGAAGGTAGGGATGGTGAAGGAGGTGGGGATGGTGGAGAAGGTGGAGAAGGTAGGGATGGTGAAGTAGGTGGAGATGGTGGAGAAGGTAGGGATGGTGAAGGAGGTGGGGATGGTGGAGAAGGTAGGGATGGTGAAGGAGGTGGAGAAGGTAGGGATGGTGAAGGAGATGGGGATGGTGGAGAAGGTAGGGATGGTGAAGGAGATGGGGATGGTGGAGAAGGTAGGGATGGTGAAGGAGGTGGATAATGGAAGGGAAGGGAATAATATGTTCTGAAACATTATTATGAAAGATAGGTTAGGAAAGTTTTAATTTTAGAAACAGATTTAAAAATAGTTAGGCTATTTAAAAAGTTAAAGTTAAAAAAAAAGAGGCTAGTACAAAGACAGCTACACTGGTTGGAGGTAGTCACATGCTCATACATAAACACACAATTTTACACCTTAAATTATCGCTAATCTTGTAGTTGACTCTTACAATCTTAATTTATTATCGCATTACTTGTATATATATAACGCAGGGTACAACTTAATTGCCTTTCCCTATGGTAGTACAACAGTGCCGGCAGGAAGCTGCATCATCCCTGGCAGTTATTTCACAAAAACTTGCCTTTATATATACATTTGGGCTTCACTAACTTATTCCCACATTAACACAAGATATGAACTCTCATGCTAGTAGCAGATACTGGATATTGATAGTGGAAAATGGTTGCTGAAGCCTACACAGGTTCTCGGCAAAGTATCTGAATAGATCTCAAACCCTATACACAAGCTCTTGGAAAAAATCCCTAGCAATGATTCAGACTTAATACTATCCCTTGTTAACACTGACATTAATTATTATTACTCGGAAAAATAACCTAACAGGCCAGAAAGTGAATTTCAACATTGTACTTCAGCTCAACAATATTCCTGTGACGTCATATTAGTACCACTGACAACGGAACATCACTTTGCGAGATTGGTCATACCTTAATTACATTTCTTTAATTAATTTATGTCTTTTACAGTAATAGGGATATTACTATATAATTTACAGATGTTGCCTTGAATATATATATTATACTCTGACCTTATTTACAGTTGAAGAGAAGGGTGAAAATGTTTTACACGATCAATTACATAAACTATAAGAAAATATTCCTAACAATAGCCTCAATAACAATAGCGACAATAATAAAAAATAGTAATAAGAGTAAAAACAACAATAATAATAGATTCGGAAGCATCTCACCAAAATAATTTATACATATGTGACCAGTTTAATCAAGGGAAAGAGGTTACTTTATTACAGGAGACGGAGGTGGTGGAGAAGGCAGTGAGGGAGGACGTGGGGGATGGTGGAGTAGGTGGGGTGGTGGTGGATCTAGGAATATTGGAGCAGGAGGAATGGTGGTGCAGGTGGGGATGATAGATTAAGTGGGGTGGTGGTTTAGCGGGGAATGGTAGAGAAGGAGGGGAGGTGGTGGACATGGGGACGGTGGAGGAGGTGGGAATGGTGGAGGAGGTGGAGATGGTGGTGGTGATGGGGATGGTGGTGGTGATGGGGATGGTGGTAGAGGCGGGAATGGACTAGATAGGAATGGTGGTGGAAGCGGGGATGGAGTAGTAGATGGGGGATAGTGGTGGAGGTAGGGATGGTGTAGGAGAGGGGGATGGTGATGGAGGTAGGGATGGAATAGAAGATTGGGATGGTAGTGGAGGCGGGGATGGAGGAGTGGGGATAGTGGAGGAGGCGGGGATGGTGTAGGAGATGGGGATGGTGGCAGCAGCGGAGATGGTTGAGGATGCAGGAGGAAGAAGAAGTGGTGGAGGAAGCAGAGGTGGTGAAGGAAGCAGAGGCGGTGGAGGAAGCAGAGGTGGTGGAGGAAGAAGAGGTGGTGGAGGAAGAAGAGGTGGTGGAGGAAGCAGAGGTGGTGGAGGAAGCAGAGGTGGTGGAGGAAGCAGATGTGGTGGAGGAAACAGAGGTGGTGGAGGAAGCAGAGGTGGTGGAGGAAGCAGAGGTGGTGGAGGAAGCAGAGGTGGTGGAGAAAACAGAGGTTGTGGAGGAAACAGAGGTGGAGGAAACAGAGGTGGAGGAAACAGAGGTGGTGGAGGAAGCAGAGGTGGTGGAGGAAGCAGAGGCGGTGGAGGAAGCAGAGGTGGTGGAGGAAGCAGAGGTGGTGGAGGAAACAGAGGTGGTGGAGGAAGCAGAGGTGGTGGAGGAAGCAGAGGTTGTGGAGGAAACAGAGGTGGAGGAAACAGAGGTGGAGGAAACAGAGGTGGTGGAGGAAGCAGAGGTGGTGGAGGAAGCAGAGGCGGTGGAGGAAGCAGAGGTGGTGGAGGAAGCAGATGTGGTGGGAGGAAACAGAGGTGTGGAGGGAAGTAGAGGGGTGGAGGAAGAAGAGGTGGTGGGAGGAAGAAGAGGTGGGTGGAGGAAAAAGAGGTGGGTGGAGGGAAACAGAGGTGGTGGAGGAAGCAGATGGTGGAGGAAACAGAGGTGGTGGGGAGGGAAGTAGAGGGTGGTGGAAGGAAGGTGGTGGTGGAGGAAACAGAGGTGGTGGAAACAGAGGTGGTGGAGGAAGCAGAGGTGGAGGAAACAGAGGTGGTGGAAACAGAGGTGGTGGAGGAAGCAGAGGTGGAGGAAACAGAGGTGGTGGAGGAAGCAGAGGTGGTGGAGGAAGCAGAGGTGGTGGAGGAAGCAGAGGTGGAGGAAGCAGAGGTGGTGAAGGAAGCAGAGGTGGTGAAGGAAGCAGAGGCGGTGGAGGAAGAAGAGGTGGTGGAGGAAGAAGAGGTGGTGGAGGAAGAAGAGGTGGTGGAGGAAGAAGAGGTGGTGGAGGAAGCAGAGGTGGAGGAAGCAGAGGTGGTGGAGGAAGCAGAGGTGGTGGAGGAAGCAGAGGTGGTGGAGGAAGAAGAGGTGGTGGAGGAAACAGAGGTGGTGGAGGAAGCAGATGTGGTGGAGGAAACAGAGGTGGTGGAGTAAGCAAGGGTGGTGGAGGAAGCAGAGGTGGTGGAGGAAGCAGAGGTGGTGGAGAAAACAGAGGTAGGCGCAGAGGCGGTGGAGGAAACAGAGGTGGTGGAGGAAACAGAGGTGGAGGAAACAGAGGTGGTGGAGGAAGCAGAGGTGGTGGAGGAAGAAGAGGTGGTGGAGGAAGAAGAGGTGGTGGAGGAAAAAGAGGTGGTGGAGGAAACAGAGGTGGTGGAGGAAGCAGATGTGGTGGAGGAAACAGAGGTGGTGGAGGAAGCAGAGGTGGTGGAGGAAGCAGAGGTGGTGGAGGAAGCAGAGGTGGTGGAGGAAGCAGAGGTGGTGGAGGAAGCAGAGGTGGTGGAGAAAACAGAGGTGGTGGAGGAAGCAGAGGTGGTGGAGGAAGCAGAGGTGGTGGAGGAAGCAGAGGTGGAGGAAACAGAGGTGGTGGAGGAAGCAGAGGTGGTGGAGGAAGCAGAGGTGGTGGAGGAAGCAGAGGTGGTGGAGGAAGAAGAGGTGGTGGAGAAGGAGAGGAGGAAGGCGAGGTGGAGGGAAGCAGAGGTGGTGGAGGAAGCAGAGGTGGTGGAGGAAGCAGAGGTGGTGGAGGAAGCAGAGGTGGTGGAGGAAGCAGAGGTGGTGGAGGAAGCAGAGGTGGAGGAAACAGAGGTGGTGGAGGAAACAGGGGTGACGGAGTAAGGGTGGTGGAGTAAGCAAGGGTGGTGGAGTAAGCAAGGGTGGTGGAGGAAGCAAGGGTAGGAAGGAAGGGTGGTGGAGAAGGGTAGTAAGTAAGGGTGGTGGAGGAAGCAGGGTGGTGGAGCAAGGGGTGGTGGAGGGCAAGGTGGGGGTGGAGGAAGCAAGGGTGGTGGAGGAGCATGGGTGGTGGAGGAAGCAAGGGTGGTGGAGGAGGGGTGGGTGGTGGAGGAAGCAGGGTGGGGAGTAACAGGAGTAAGCAGGTGGTGGAGTAAGCAAGGGGTGGTGGAGAAGCAAGGTGGTGGAGGAATCAGGGGTGGTGGAGGAAGCAGGTAGGAGTAAGGGTGGTTGGAGTAAGCAGGGGTGGTGGTGGAAGGGTGGTGGAGGGAAGAAGGTGGTGGAGGGAAGCAGGGTGGTGGAGGAAGTAGGGGCGGAGGAAGCAGGGGTGGTGGAGGAAGCAGGGGTGGTGGAGTAAGGGTGGTGGAGTAAGCAAGGGTGGTGGAGGAAGCAAGGGTGGTGGAGGAAGCAAGGGTGGTGGAGGAAGCAGGGGTGGTGGAGGAAGCAGGGGTGGTGGAGTAAGGGTGGTGGAGGTTACAGGGGTGGAGGAAGGAAGGTAGGAGGAAGAGGGGTGGAGGAAGCAGGGTGGTGGTGGAAGTAGGGGTGGAGGAAGCAGGGTGGTGGAGGAAGCAGGGTGGTGGAGGAAGTAGGGGTGGAGAAGTAGGGTGGTGGAGGTTAAGGGGCGGGGTGGTGGATAAGCAAGGGTGGTGGGAGGTGGGTGGAGGAAGCAGGGGTGGAGGAAGAAGAGGTGGTGGAGTAAGTAGGGGTGGTGGAGGAAGCAGGGTGGTGGAGGGAAGTAGGTGGAGGTGGCAGGGTGGTGGTGGAAGTAGGGGAGGAAGCAGGGGTGGTGGAGGAATAGGGGTGGTGGAGGGATGTAGGGGTGGTGGAGGAAGCAGGGGTGGTGGAGTAAGCAGGGGTGGTGGAGTAAGCAGGGGTGGTGGAGGAAGTAGGGGTGGAGGAAGCAGGGGTGGTGGAGGAAGTAGGGGCGGAGGAAGCAGGGGTGGTGGAGTAAGCAAGGGTGGTGGTGGAGGAAGCAGGGTGGTGGAGGACGTAGGGGTGGTGGAGTAAGCACGGGTGGTGGAGTAAGCAAGGGTGGTGGAGGAAGCAAGGGTGGTGGAGGAAGCAGGGGTGGTGGAGGAAGCAGGGGTGGTGGAGGAAGCAGGGGTGGTGGAGGAAGCAGGGGTGGTGGAGGAAGCAGGGGTGGTGGAGGAAGCAGGGGTGATGGAGTAAGCAGGGGTGGAGGAAGCAGGGGTGGTGGAGGAAGCAGGGGTGGTGGAGGAAGTAGGGGTGGTGGAGGAGGTAGGGGTGGTGGAGGAAGCAGGGGTGGTGGAGGAAGCAGGGGTGGTGGAGGAAGTAGGGGTGGTGGAGGAGGTAGGGGTGATGGAGGAAGCAGGGGTGGTGGAGGAAGTAGGTGAGGAGCAGGGGTGGAGGCTAGTAGAGGCAGGGTGGTGGAGGAAGTAGGGGTAGGAGTAAGCATGGGTGGTGGAGGAAGCAGGGGTGGTGGAGGAAGCAGGGGTGGTGGAGGAAGCAGGGGTGGTGGAGTAAGCAGGGGTGGAGTAGCAAGGGTGCTGGATGAAGTAGGGGTGGAGGAAGCAGGGGTGGTGGAGGAAGCAGGGGTGGTGGAGGAAGCAGGGGTGATGGAGGAAGCAGGGGTGGAGTAGCAAGGGTGCTGGATGAAGTAGGAGTGGAGTAAGCAGGGGTGGAGTAGCAAGGGTGCTGGATGAAGTAGGAGTGGAGGAAGCAGGGGTGGAGTAGCAAGGGTGCTGGATGAAGTAGGAGTGGAGGAAGCAGGGGGGGTGGAGGATGCAGGTGTGGTGGAGTAAGCAGGGGTGGAGTAGCAAGGGTGCTGGATGAAGTAGGAGTGGAGGAAGCAGGGGTGGAGTAGCAAGGGTGCTGGATGAAGTAGGAGTGGAGGAAGCAGGGGTGGTGGAGGAAGCAGGGGTGGTGGAGTAAGCAGGGGTGGAGTAGCAAGGGTGCTGGATGAAGTAGGAGTGGAGGAAGCAGGGGTGGTGGAGGAAGCAGGGGTGATGGAGGAAGCAGGGGTGGTGGAGGAAGCAGGGGTGGTGGAGTAAGCAGGGGTGGAGTAGCAAGGGTGCTGGATGAAGTAGGAGTGGAGGAAGCAGGGGTGGTGGAGGAAGGAGAGGTGGTGGAGCAAGCAAGGGTGGTGGAGTAAGTAAAGATGGTGGAGGAAGTTGGGGTGGAGGAAGCAGGGACGGTGGAGTAAGCAAAGGTGGTGGAGGAAGCAAGGGTGGTGGAAGTCGGGGTGGAGGAAGCAGGGGTGGAGGAAGAAGAGGTGGTGGAGTAAGCAAGGGTGGTGGAGTAAGCAAGGGTGGTGGAGTAAGCAAGAATGGTGGAGGAAGTTGGGGTAGAGGAAGCAGGGGTGGTGGAAGAAGCAGGGCTGGTGGAGTAAGAAAGGGTGGTGGAGTAAGCAAGGGTGGTGGAGTAAGCAAGGGTGGTGGAGTAAGCAAGGGTGGTGGAGTAAGCAAGGGTGGTGGAAGTAGGGGTGGAAGAAGCAGGGGTGGTGGAGGAAGCAGGTGTGGTGGAGTAAGCAAGGGTGGTGGAGTAAGCAAGGGTGGTGGAGTAAGCAAGGGTGGTGGAAGTAAGAAGCAATGGTGTGTGTGGAGTAAGCAAGGGTAGTGTAAGGAGTAAGCAAGGGTGGTGGAGTAAGGGGTGGTGGAGTAAGCAAGGGTGGTGGAGTAAGCAAGGGTGGTGGAAGTCGGGGTGGAAGAAGCAGGGGTGGTGGAGGAAGCAGGTGTGGTGGAGTAAGCAAGGGTGGTGGAGTTAGCAAGGGTGGTGGAGTAAGCAAGGGTGGTGGAAGTAGGGGTGGAAGAAGCAGGGGTGGTGGAGGAAGCAGGTGTGGTGGAGTTAGCAAGGGTGGTGGAGTAAGCAAAGGTGGTGGAGTAAGCAAGGGTAGTGGAAGTAGGGGTGGAAGAAGCAGGGGTGGTGGAGGACGCAGGTTTGGTGGAGTAAGCAAGGGTGGTGGAGTAAGCAAGGGTGGTGGAGTAAGCAAGTGTGGTGGAGGAAGTAGGGGTGGAGGCAGCAAGGGTGGTGGAGACAGCAGGGGTGTCGTAGAGAAATTACGTATTAAGTCAGGGAGAGTAACAATTTT